>NC_062520.1:5385686-5406428 GCF_022655615.1 Tachysurus fulvidraco | reverse complement strand
TAAATCACACAGGCATACACCTGTTACTGTGTCACATGTTAATGCATGCTAAAACACATGGATATGCTAAAAGGCCCCAAATTAGGCATCACACAATTAAACCCACCTGTCTTAGCATTAGGATTGTGAGGGGACCGCTCAAAGAGTTAGATTTACTACTTCCACTACTTTTATCAAGACATAATAGTAAGACTTGAAGTGTGTGTAGCCTCCAGTAAATACATTCAACATCCTATAAGTCAGTTCATAGTAATTAGGTGCTGCAGATCAGGAGCTCTTAAACTTAAGCAGCCAGGGACTCTATTTAATAAAAATAATACTAATAATAATACAAAATACAAATAAAATAAAAAATAATTCATGGAAGCACTCAATATATATTACGTTACAACCTCGGACTAGGCAATTTTTATTAAACTGTTGTTAAATGTTGTTCAATTTTGAAACTATTTACTTACATGTATGGATTAAAACCATTTTCAAGATAAACTGCTGCTTAATAATGAATATAACTGATTTTATTGATTTCTATTTGTCAACTGAAATAAAAAATTTCCATTCACAGGCTAAAGTTCACAACCTCTACGCAGACAATACAAACACAGGACGCACCATAAATACATAGCACGTACACACTACAAATACACCCAAACTAACACACTATTCATTGTGAATGCTTTCCTCAGCACAAATGAAAAGTTTTACACAAGCTTTTCTCGATTTTTGGTCTCTCCCTTCCCAAAGTGACATGCTCTGGGCAATTTCTGAAGCATTGCATGTAGCCAGGGTCTTTCCTTACTCTCCCCACTGTGGTATCAGCAGCCAAAATGTCTCAAAATGTAATTACACACAAATCAGACTGGGCACGATCAGGCTGCGCTGAGATGATTGAAAGTCAGGTGTTGTTCTGAGGGTGCAGAAGGCCCCAGGCCTGAGTCGAAAGCCCATCGCAGGGACGAGGAGACTGCAGAGAAACAGTAGAAGGACGAAAGGAAAGTGAAATCTGCCTGAGGGGAATTCACAGCAGCAGGTTGAGGTGGCCCTGTGGATGGAGGGTTTAAATTAGCCTGGAGATGACAATTCCCCATTAGGAGGGATTAGGAGCGTGCTGGATGCTGCTGTGTGGTCCTGACATGAGTGGCGGTTTTAGACTGGCAGGAGAGTCCGTCACGTTTAAGAAACGGAATTAAGAGACCGGCAGCCATGCGTGTGACCAACTGTACATCCTCTAGCTCCGTTATGGTGTCACTTCTTAGACTTTAATATGCTGCTATGAGACACACTTTACCACTGATCCTGCTGATCCACTTTTTCTCTAGCATTTTTTTAAAGCCTTCAAATTTGACTGACTTTGCCCTGTCCAAAACTGGTGTGTATTTATCCTACTTTTTACAATCAGCTCATGTTGTCGGATCGTATTAGCAGATCATGTTGTCTTCCTTAGTACAGCGATGACATTCTTATACGCTAGTCCAAATTCTTGAACAAAGCATATTTAATTTCCGTGTTTTCCAGGATCTCTCATCTCGTGTGTATAGAGCTGAGAGATGTTTTTAAATAACTGGTGAAAAGTCTTTACGACTATCGCACGGATCCAGCCGTCTTACTGTTTTCAGACATTAACTGATTGCTGTTTTGTCCTCACTATGGCTAACGTGGGCAACGAGCCCAGAAGCCCATGTTGCTCTTGTCTTGGCGCTTGCTATGATGTGATTGTGTGACTTTAATAAAAGTTAATTCTTTCTTTCTTTCCTTTTTTTATTTAAGCAGCAGACAGAAGCCTACTGATTGTCATTAGTTCTTTCCCTGTAAGGCTAATTTAAAGAGGACAAGGCCGAGCTGTGACAGAGGCCTGGCTTGAGTCGGTTCCCCCATCGAGAGCCTCTCTCACGGGTTCAAATCTGTAAAAATCCTCCTGCCGTTTTTTCTGGCAGAAGCCATGCCAGGTCCAAAAGGCATATACCAAAACAAAAACCCCACAAGGGGGGTCAGGGGAGAGTGAAAGGAATAATCCGATCTAAACAATCTCCTAGCCGTTTTTTTTTTTTTTTTTTGTGTCAAAGGACCATTTGCATGGTTATGAGCTAGCAGTTGATAAGAGCAAGAAGGTGAAGTCAGGGGTTCTTTATGAGCTTTTTTGGACCACTGGTTCTCCGTGATGAAGGCATCCAATGCCATCTCTCTGGTAGGTTCATTGTAAACGCATAGTCTCCAGCATACTATCTCACTAACGGCCAGCTTTTAAAAGGCACCACCTGCTGGAAAAAAGGGGCCCGGGATCGGAGGAGGAGAGAGAGAAGTGGAGGATATCGCCAAGGGAAACGGAGTGATGGTAGCCTCCGTGTCCTGGTGTGAGGGGTATGGCATGGTAGAATCAGCTCAGTTGTGTCCCATTGCCCCTCTCAAAACCCCAAAAAATCACATCCACCACTCATTCATTCACGGCCAAGTCGTACGCAATGAGCCAAGACTTTCTTCTTCTTCCTTATCCATTATTTTTGTTGTTATGTTTTAATGCTAGCAGTTGGTGAGAGTGGGTGGGTTGTGTTGGTATGTGTGGGTCTGTGTCACAGATGATGAAGCAGAGATGAGCGACAGGGGATGATACTGTTTGGTATTTCTGCAAAGCTCTAGAGATGGAGTAGAAAGAGAAAGAGAAGAGAGAGAGAGAGAGAGAGAGAGAGAGAGAGAGAGAGAGAGAGAGAGAGAGAGAGAGAGAGAGAGAGAGAGAGAGAGTGGGAGAGGAGTGAGAGGGAGGAGAGAGAGAGAGAGAGTCTCCCCTAAAGCAACAGCTAGTTGGTGACAAATGAAGGCAACCGATGTGTGATTTATTTCAAAATTTGTTCTCTTCACTTCACTCTTTTTCTCTCTCTTACACACACATACACACACACACACACACACACACACACACACACACACACACACACACACACACACACACACGCCTGGCTCTCAAGCGGCAACAGGAAATCAAACAATTAGCAGGAGGGAAATAGTGGGTCCTGCTTTGCCCTCTGGCTCTTGTAAACACAGCTACTGTGTTTGGAAACGTTGACATTTTTACTTCAGCTTCTTTTCACCTCTTTAGTGCTAGATCTGAGCAAACAAATTCATCTTTGTACTGTATAATCTTCCTCTACATGGAAGACGTTCATCCTCGAGTCTGACAATTTACATCATAAAAAGATGGTTTGATAGTTTTTTTTTGTTTTTTTTTAATAAGTTAAGCTTCTTAAATCTCAAATGCAATACAGAGTTTATACAGAGTACATGTACCGGTACACACATGGATTTAGAGCCTTAAATAATACACAGCTGTAGGTTATAAAGCTTCCCTGTGAACTCTGTGGAGTTTCTAGTTTCTTTTACTTGATTGCCAATAAGAAATGAAACATATCATGTCTGAAAGAAAGAAAGAAGAAAGAAGAAAGAAAGAAGAAGAAAGAAAGAAAGAAAGAAGAAAGAAGAAAGGAAAGAAAGAAGAAAGAACTAGACTGTATCATTTAGAGATTTTGCAATGATAATGATGAATGAATAATTAAATAATTGAATAATTAAATTATGTTAATGAAACTTTTCTGAAAAAAAAAACAATATTATTGATTACTTTATTCATAAGATTACATTATACAGCTCTTAATGCTCTGAAAACAAAAATATTTTAATATAGATCAAATATTCTTAGTTAGTGTGAGCTAGTACTCGTGAAAGCTTTCACAAAAACAAAAGATATTCTAAAATACGTTTTTATCAACATTTTTGCGAAGGACTCTATTAGAAAAAAAATCGAATAATAAATAAAATCATATTAACTAAAATAAAAAATACCGTATTAATGAACATATACATGAATATATAAATTAATAAATAAATACACAATTAAGTGAAACGTCCCTTTAGAAAAGTTTTAAAGAGCTTTTTTCTTTTTCAAATAATATATAATAAATAAGACAAATGAGATAAAAAGAAGGTTAACTTTTTCACTGAACTCTACTCGTGCTTATTATTCCCAAGCTGGGATTTTGGGAATATTCTTTCTCTCCCCTAACGTTTGTATCTGGTTCATACAGAAGTCTCTGGCCGTGTTCTCTGGTTACACACACTCCACTTCTCTAAGTGAATTTTTGGACTGTGAGACCTCCTTCACAGCGAGAAGTGCATGGCTACATCAGTGAGAGAATCAGGCCTGCAACATTGCTCTCGGGACATTAGGCAGGGGCATCCAGCAAAGAGTGACACACACACACACACACAGAGAGAGAGAGAGAGAGAGAGAGAGAGAGAGAGAGAGAGAGAGAGAGAGAGAGAGAGAGAGAGAGAGAGAGAGAGAGAGAGAGAGAGAGAGAGAGAGAGAGAGAGAGAGAGAGAGCCAACAACATTTCTCACTTGGAGAAAAGTTTGTAGTCTTGTATTTTTTCTCTCTCCTGGTTCACTAGCAGTTTACGCTCAGACTGTTTGACTGCACTGTGTAATGAAGCATTTGAAACATAGCTTTGGTCAAACTACATTTTTCAAGCTGCATGATTTCTTTCACTGCTTTCTTTTTTCTTTTCTTTTTTAACTGTAGAATATGAAGCTTTCTTTAGACAAATTCTAGTTTAATTTATTTACTATCCAATAATTTGGTTGCAGGTCAAAATAAAGTGAAGTAATAAAATAAATAGAATTATTATTATTATTATTATTATTATTATTATTATTATTATTATTATTATTATTGTTGTTGTTGTTGTTGTTGTTGTTATAATAATAATACTACTAATAATAATAATAAGAAGAAGAAGAACAACAACAATAATAATAATAATAATAATAATAATAATAATAATAATAATAATAATAATAATAATAATATTTGGGGTTATGTCTTGAGTAATATATTATAGCTATTTAGTTCAAAGTATAAAACAGAAAAAATATATATTATATTATTTTATATATAAATAACAATATAGATATTCTGTGGATTTTTATCATTTGATAAATATATTAAAGAAAGAAAGAAAGCAATGAATGAGTAGAAATAAATAAAAAATAATCATAATTAATCAGTGAACAATTAGATTCATATTACAATAAAATAATAGTAAATCATATAAATATATAAATCATAGATCATATAAGAAGATAATCGCATGACATTTGAATATCAGCAGAAGTATATTACACAGAAACTTTATTTCATAAAGACAAAAGAAAGGGCACTCCAGGATCATTGGCCCACTTAATGAGGCATACTAAATAGAACATCTTTCCAAAATTAGATTTCCTGAATAAAATATCAATATTATCCCATACAGGGGCAGAGATTGAGGTTGTGGGACGTTATACGTGTACAGTAATATGATTCAGAATGAGATAAACTCGGCTTTAAATCTCAATTTTTACAATGACAGAATCTCGTCCCAATGCAGATGAAGGGATTTTCAGAGGTATTAAGACCAAAGGGAGAAAAAAGAAAGGACGACTGATTGTCTAGCCAGAGAGAGAGAGAGAGAGAGAGAGAGAGAGAGAGAGAGAGAGAGAGAGAGAGAGAGAGAGAGAGAGAGAGAGAGAGAGAGAGAGAGCTTATTGAATCCTGGATCAGGGCTATATGTGTGTGATGGTGTGAGGGTGTGTGTGTGTGTGTGTGTGTGTGTGTGTGTGTGTGTGTGAGTGTGTGTGTGAGTGTGTGATACTTTATGCAGCATGTGAGGTCATTTTTGTGCAGTTGTAGAGAGATTGGCTGTATTAAATTCTGCAGGAAGTCATAAACTGCTAATACCGCCACTGTGTTATGTTCATGCAGTAATAGCTTAAATTGCTCTTTGATCTCTGCAAATGTCATTCCGGAGAACATAATCGGTCATAAAATTAGCGTTTGGTGATTGCACTCGGAGCGGTAGGAAATACCATAAAAATGCAGATTCAGATGGAAACCAGGACCTTTGCATAAATTATGAAGAAGGAAAAAAAAGAAAAGAATTGCTGAGTTACCATGTTATTATACCCAAAAGACTGGGAGATGAGATGAGAGTCTGCACTGTGATATATATACTGTGTTATAGATTGATTTTTCCTCCCTAATATTCTACACCACACACAGATACATACAGAGTTCTGAGAATAGAACCAAATAGAGTTTGTCTTCAGGATTAGAAGTTATATTACTGATTTTTGTGTTGTATTTCTATATTTTTGAAATAAGGCAGTGTGTCAGTGGAGCTCTGGGTCTCGCCACGGTGCCCACTGGGTGGTGAGAGGCCTGGGCAGAGAGCGAGAGTGCCAATCACAGAGCCGTGGTGAGGGATGCTCTGTGTTCTACTGCCCTCCGATGGTGGCTTAGACAGACTCTTAGACGAAGTGCTCACACACACACACACACACACACACACACACACACACACACACACACACACACACACACACACACACACACACACATACAGAAAATGAGAGAAAGGGACACCGTCCAAAACACAATACAGAACTTCTTTTCTTTTGTAAATAGCTTAAAATGTGTAATGTACAGAATCAGCTCCTTTGGTTGTTCTAGTCTTCAGATTTAGAAGATGTATTTCTTTTTAGATGAGGACACACATATGCACGCACACACACACACACACACGCACACGCACGTGCACGCACGGAAAAAAGTACGACGAGGCCCAGATGGCTGCTTCACAATGGACGGGTAGGACGGCCTTTGATGGGTTTGAGTGATTGATTTCAGGCTTGACTGCCTCTGATAGACTCACTTCAGGAGGCACTTGGCAACAGCTAGACCCTTTCCCTAAGTTTGAGCTTAGAGCTCTGGGCCTCGTCCCAATCCTCCTCCAGTCCTCCTCCAAACTCGAGAGACATAGCTGCTGTGGTTTGTATGCTTCCTCTTCCTCTTAGACACAATGTGCTGTGAGAAAAAAAGCGTTACAGTAATACTGTACATTACTTTACACTACGATATATTATACGTTCTCTTTTTTTTTTTTACATCTTTTGTCAACCTTTAGCAAATTTCTAATACGCCTTTGTCCTTAAGGTTTATCTTTGTGTCTATTATATATATCTTTTCACTTCTAATGCGCTTTTAACAATAAACACCATCACAAAACAGCTGTACAGAAATCCAGATGTTCATTTAAACTCCTAATTGACCAACCAGACGTGCCAGTGGCAAATAAAAAGTGTTTATAGTGTCATGTAACCTCGAGGCTGGAATTAAAGTCCGATTGTCAGAATAAAACTCATCAGAGTCAAAAAGGCAAATACTTTCTGTGTTGAAATGATTTTTTTTTCTTCACAGCAGCAGTTTTTTACTCCTAAAACTACCAAAATAAATATGATTTCCTTCCTGCATCCTCCATGTTTTTCCAGCTATGTGATGAGTTACTTCTGCATGAAACGTCTTCACACCTGAAATGAGCGAATCTCACAGTTATTAATTCTTGCACTATTAATTTTTCATTCTCCTCCTTCGATTTCTCACTGTTGGGTTTGAATCGTCTCGAACGGATAAAATGAATCTACATTCTGATCCTGATTCATAAATATGGCTGATTTTGGTTCAGTCAGGTCCACCGTATTTTAATTAACTATGAGGAAATGTGTAAAAAGAATCCAAACACACACACACAGAAAGAGAGAGAGAGAGAGAGAGAGAGAGAGAGAGAGAGAGAGAGAGTTGTCGCTGCTCTCCTCAGGTTGCCACACTTCTGAAGTGGTAATTGAAATGACACGGAGACGGTGGGAGTCTTCTCTAACGCGTGGGCACCGTACTCAGCATGGAGACACGCTGCCTGTACCCAGGCATGACTGAGCACTGAGAGAGCGACATGTTCTGGAGGACGCCACTACCCTGAAGCTATCCCGAACCACACACACACACACACACACACACACACACACACACACACACACACACACACACACACACACACACATATACACACACATACACATGGTTCCTAACACTAGCATGACTCTACAATCAATTAAGCTCCACAGCCTTGCTGACTGCAGAACTATGTCTAAGGGACCGTGATCAGGTCTCTAAAGCCTGGAACAGGGTTAAAGTTCCAGCATCATCCTCACAACCTGTTAGCCATGAGGGAAAGACGTATCGGCGGCTTAATTACAAACATACAGGTCTGTTGAAAAAAAAAAAAATCCAATTATGTTTGCATTCCTAATCACGCCTTATAATTACGCTAAATAAATAAATCAAGGTTGTGCCTTGCAATGGCAATGGGATCACCATGGTAATATCGCTTTATTAATCACCATGATTACATCAAACTAAGGCAGGTACAGTTCGGCTCCGTCCTTCATTTGAATAATTAACACCCCCCCCCCTCTTTCTCTCTCCTTTTTTTTCTCCTTCTCTCTGCTCTCTCTATCTATTTATTTTAATGCTGCTTTTAATTGCCAGTTTATTTATACTCTGAAGTTGCAGTCATGCATAATGTATTGGATAGTTTTTACACGCATTTATGAAATTGTCTCATCGAATTACAAATGTTAAGTTTATTTAGGATTAAATTTTAATGGGTCTTGCGATGGCGGAGATTGTTCCTGAAATTGATTTGGGTAATTGTGTCCCCAAGCTATTGCACGGCCCTGGAAGCCCAATTCTCCTGTAAGTGCCTGTCATGGAGCAGAAAGAGAGAGAGAGAGAGAGAGAGAGAGAGAGAGAGAGAGAGAGAGAGAGAGAGAGAGAGAGAGAGAGAGAGAGAGAGAGAGAGAGAGAGAGAGAGAGAGAGAGAGAGAGAAACTCTAGCTGCTTCACAGAGCACTCCCACTGAAATTAGATGGCTTTTGTAAAAATTCTGAATTAATGGATTTTTTTTAATTGGGCCTTATTATTATTATTATTATTATTATTATTATTATTATTATTATTATTATTATTATTATTATTATTATTATTGTTGTTGTTGTTGTTATTATTATTAATTTATTTACTTATTTATGTATTTATTTGTTGGTTTGTTTATTTGTTTATTTATTTATTAGTCCAATTATTTTATTATTTCTCTATTTATTTAAGCAGCAAATATGTTGCAGCTCATGAAAAAAGTAGAGCAGGAACATTAGGTGAATGTGAAAATGAACAAAATTATTATTTAAATAAATAAACAAACAAACAAACAAATAAATAGTCTGTTTCTTTCTGTTTATTTATTTATTCATTTTTTTGGCTGAAAAAAAATATATTGAGATGTAAATATCAGTCATGAAGTTGCTCTCGTTTTTATTCCTTTAATTTCTTTTCATTATTTTATCATAATTTATATTAGTTATTTTTTTATTTTAGGGATTTGGGCTTTATATTTTCTGTCTCTAAATTTGGAAAGAGAGTGAGTGTGTGTGTGAGAGAGAGAGAGAGAGAGAGAGAGAATGTGTGTGTGTGTGTGTGTGTGTGTGTGTGTGTGTGTGTGTGTGTGTGTGTGTGTGTGTGTGTGTGTGTGATCTACACAGTAGATCAGAGTGTCTACGTGCACTCATTCAGCTTCTCACCAGACAATCCTACCATCATCTTATACAAAGTAAAACTGTACCCTGGTTTTCACTGTTCAGTTGTGATGAACACTTGCACTCGGGTTGTGTATTATTTTATATTGTTGTATTGTAGAGCATAAACTATATAAATCAGAAACATGAACATTTATTAAACAAGTGCAGTGAGAACCTGAGAGACAACAGAGAGACATGAGCATATTTCTGAAACTGTATTCAGACTGAGACTGAAACTGAGGCCTGGTGTTAAATTCCATCAAATATGTGTGGAATTAAAAGGGTTTGTTAGAAATGTGTGGAGGTGTGTGTGCTTGTGCTTGATGTGTGTGTGGAGAGACAGAGAGAGAGAGAGAGAGAGAGAGAGAGAGAGAGAGAGAGAGAGAGAGAGAGAGAGAGAGAGAGAGAGAGAGAGAGAGAGAGAGAGAGAGAGAGGGGTGAGTGTGAGGGCAGAGGCGCCGTGCCCGCCTGGGGAGATTGGCATGTGGCCGAGGCCACACTGACCGCTGAGGGTCAGAGTTATGTGGTGAGGGCGACAGTCCACAACACACACACACACACACACACACACACACACACACCAACTGCAACTTCTTGCTGTCAAAAGCTCATAACTCTTACTCCTCTTACCTCCTACAGTTCACACAACACAACTCCAGACAGTTCTTCTCTATGCACTGAACCCTCGTCGTGCTCCACTTGTTTAGTCGCTTAAACGTTCATAGAGAACTAGAACCGTACGATCTACACCTCCACCTCTGTCTGTCTAGATATCTTACAATCCCTGAATAATTCATGAAATTCATGTTGAGGGCCTGACATTTTATTTGCATCTGCATCGTGTAATGCTAATTATGATTCTTTTTAAAAAAAAATCCTCCGTCCAGTTTTCTTACACAGAACATGAAGTCAGCCAACCCTCCTCCAACCATCTCTATGGTTCTCCCAAGCATCTCCTTCACATCCCATATACACCAAATATCAATTAAGCTTCAACCCTAGCTGAGAAACTGATGGTAAAGTTGACATTAAGGCCACGTAGCTCCCCCTCTTCAGTAATGGCTACCCGGAGAGTCTCCTCCCTTCGCTCGGAGGAATTCCCAGCTCTCCCTGCAGGTAGCCCGCCGCAGTCGAGCCAGAGAACATGTGTTTTCCTCCCCCAGCCGGGTCAGACCCGGGTTGATCCTTCAGAGGCCGTGATATATATCCGATATTTACATTTTTTGTTCGTCATCTGTTCGACGTTTTACTCATTTCTTAATTATTCCTAACTGGTAGCTTCTACAGGGTCTAAATATCTGGATATTATATATCATGATGTCTGCTGATAATGTTCCCTATATGACAGTCAGGAAGTCAGATAGTTTGAGAAGTTTGTGGAAAAGAATAATTTAGATTCTAGTTGAATCATTTTATTATTTGTTTAACCTCCTGCTTCATTTTAAAGCATTTCTTGTTATCTCCTTAACTACTGTGCATGCGCATGTCATACAGCAAGTACAGTGAACTCATCAGAAACATGTGAAGAAACTGATCTGGACCCACAAAAGGCTCTAGAGGGTTCAAAAATAAGCAATTTAAAAAAAATGGTGCAAATTGAGCATTTCGGCGGACACACCGTTTCGCATCCATGAGCACAGAAAAAAGTGCTAATGCTTAACAAACATTATGTAGTGCAGTCAGTAATTTAAGGAAAGGATGAAATTCAGCATTAATTCATTTCTACACCATGTTAACAGAGGATGTAAGTTAACATGGGCGTTCATCAAACCTCCAGCAGGTCATTTTGGATTCTGGTTTTTTTTTGCCAGTTAAGATCTGCAAACATGTTGATGAAGATCTCGCTCACGCTCGTGTCAGGAAATGTGCACATTAAAGTGTTAAATAAAAGGTTGGAAATTTTCCTAATTTGTGAGCTGAATGGATCAGGAAACCTTCATGTTAGTATTTAAAAATGTCTTTATTATGGTGTACCACAATGCTGTTAAAACATCTATACATGTTTATATTTATGTATCTACCAAGTCTGTGTCTCTGTCTGTCTGTTTGTCTGCCTCTGTGTCTGTATGCCCGTCTGTCTGTCTGTCTGTCTGTCTGTGTCTGTGTTTGCCTCTGTTTCTGTTTGTCTGTATGCCCATATGTCTGTCTGTCTGTCTGTTTCTCTGTGTCTGTGTTTGCCTCTGTTTCTGCTTGTCTGTATGCCTGTATGTCTGTCTGTCTGTCTGTGTCTGCCTCTGTTTCTGCTTGTCTGTATGCCTGTATGTCTGTCTGTCTGTCTGTGTCTGCCTCTGTTTCTGTTTGTCTGTATGCCCATATGTCTGTCTGTCTGTCTGTCTGTTTCTCTGTGTCTGTGTTTGCCTCTGTTTCTGCTTGTCTGTATGCCCATATGTCTGTCTGTCTGTCTGTCTGTCTGTTTCTCTGTGTCTGTGTTTGCCTCTGTTTCTGCTTGTTTGTATGCCTGTATGTCTGTCTGTCTGTTTGTCTGCGTCTGTGTTTGCCTCTGAGTCTGTTTGTCTGTCTGTCTGTATCTGTCTCTGTCTGTCTCTGTGTCTCTGTCTGAGCCTCTCTGAATCTCTACGCTTGATGGATTAGACTCTGAGCCGTTGAACAGACTGCTGGCCTGCCAGACGCCTGCTTTCTATTGCCTTTGCAACTCAATCAGCGATAGACGCCATCTTTGACTCGGGATGTGTATGTTATGTATTTTACCCTCGTTCTTTCCTACTCCGCATGTTTGAACTTTGACCACAGAGTTATGAATATCTGCTTTGAAGCGGCAGGAGAATGTGAGGGGCGAGCGTCGGACACATGATATTCCTGTTTATAATATTCCAGCTCCATGTTTTTAATCAGAATGAGGGAAACTGCTTTCCACATGACCCCTTTCAGGTTTGTTTTTACATCAGACACAAAATAACACTATATTAAAGACCTGGAAGGCTGAAGAATAACAGTAGAAATGATTTTATCTCCAGTAATCTTGTACATAAACCTCGTGAATAATCGTGTTGTAGTCGAGGTGGTCGAAGAGGTGAGGTTTGGGTTCGGGGTCAAAGGGGCTGAAATCTAATTGATACAATTCATAAACATTTACTTAAGACATAGAACTTATCATAACACTTCTATTGCATTTCCTGTGATCATAAGGGCTCATAACGGCAATTCCTTATAAAACAATCCAATCTAAAAAAAAAAAAAAAACGCCCAACCAAGCAACCACAAAAACACCCGACCAGACAAATGATTGTTATTGTTATTATTGTTGTTGTTATTATTATTAATATTAGCTAACAAATATAAGTTCAAATTATTATACATTTATAAGTGTAAAACTCCCTTTTTTATCATACAAACTTAAAATATGTGTCAGATCTGATCCTGTTAAGAAGTGACAGACAGACAGAAAGACAGACAGACAGACAGACAGACAGACAGACAGAAACAAGGGCATTACATGTTATAAGGTGCTAATGCCTCCTCCTCATTGTTCCACCCAACAATAGCTTCTTACAACATATCAGTATCTGAAGACCTAGGATGTGTTAAATTATCTTTCTTTCTCTCTTTCTTTTTTCTTTCTTTTTTTTCCCTTTTTTCTTTCGTATACACACACACACACACACACACACACACACACACACACACACACACACTGAAAGGCTCTTGCATGACAGTGCCTCTTTAGTGTTTGGAAGGAGAGGCAGCACACTGAGTACGGCTCTCAGTGGGGGGCGCCACCGGGGGATCGTTCACTCGGCCCATCTCGCTGCTCTGAGCTGAAAGCCTGAGACGGGAGATTAAGGAGGAAAGCCGTGTCTCCCTCCTGAAAAAAGAAAGAGAGTCACCCTGTCCAATTTGAACTCATTACCACCAAAGGAATAAATAGAGAATGATGGCGTGTGCGGGGACAAACTAATGGATCTGAGTATACCCCAAAATGACAAGAATACGGGAGATGCCCCAGATCAGGAGGTATTTGGGCAAATTCTGTGGGCCTCATGTGAAATATGAGATAATGGAAGGAGGAAGGAGGACAGAGAAAGGCACAGAAGCATTGAGAGCTACTTGAGCTCTCAAACGCCTCACTGAGAAAAGTGTATTTATCAACTTAATAGCAGGTGTCTGATTGAACAGGAGCACTCTAGTGAGTTTGATTACAGATCCTAGTCATCCAGCGCATCACCGACGGCACCTTCGTCTTCTTCCTGCTCCTTTTTCTCCAGCCTCCGCTGACCAGGTGGTGAGTCTATGAGAAGACATGACATCAATGCAGCGACTTGGTACATGTATGTAAAAAGATGGAGGAAGGACGAATGCAGGTGACTGAGTGCTCACTGGCGTGTAAATGAGATGCACTTAAAGAGGACGGTGGGAGCCTTTGTAACCTTCTGCTACCTATAAGGTGACATGAGAGTGAGAAAGACAGAAGCAGAACATGAACAAGCATAAAAGAAAGAAGTGTGCGTGCTGTAGATTGCTGGTTACACTTTACCGAGTTTCCTCAGACCTGCTCATGACCTTTTGTCTTCTGCTTCACATTTACTTATGTATGCATACTGTTGTTTCCTGCCCCACCACCACCCCTTCAAAAAAAAAAAAAAAAAAAAAAAAGAGAGAGAGGAACAGATCCAAAAATCGTACCGTTCTGTTTGTTAGGTATGAGTTTCTTTTAGAAAAATAAAAAAAAATTGTTCTGACCTTCAAGCAGAGACTGCATGTGAAAGGCCTTCATTAAGCCACGAGTGCTTACGGATTGCAGCTCCGTCCGGCGAGGTCTGGGTTCGTCTCAGCTGGGGTGCACACACACGGTCTAATTTAGCCAATTAGACAAGGGCATGATTAAAGGTGGCCAGATTGAGGGAGAGCCGTGCTTGGCCTTTGGCCAGGACACCGGGGTTAACACCCCTGCTCCTGAGCTCAAAATGCTGCGAGGTTCTCTAATGACCATCAGGTTCAGGAACACTAATCAGCCCACAGAGAGAGAGAGAGAGAGAGAGAGAGAGAGAGAGAGAGAGAGAGAGAGAGAGAGAGAGAGAGAGAGAGAGAGAGAGAAAACCTTTTGTTTAGAGTCATTTAGTCATGAAGCCACTAATGTATTAGTTATATGTATTAATCACTGTTAATAATATAAGTACAAATTCATATGTTTCATACAATTTCACATGCTATTATATGCAACTAAATATATATCTGAATTCATGTGGTATTCAAACGCATCCCTAAAAAAGATAAAAATCCTAAAATAAAATACGTGCTCTATCTGTATTCGAAGTATTGTTTTTAGGGTTAACATTTTTAAAATATCACAAATAACCTTTTTGGGTAATTTTGATTACAGCCATATTTATTAATGTCCATTTCACTTGTAAACAAATAAATAAACAAAAATAAATAAATAAACAAACAGATAAATAAATAAACAAACAGATAAATAAATAAACAGCTAAATAAATAAATAAATAAATAAATAAATAAATAAATAAATAAATAAATAAATAAATAAGATTTACTAAAAACATTCAGCCTCCATATTGAACCACAAAATTGTTCCTGAAACTCCAAGTCCAAGTTTCCAAAACCATAGATGTATCACAGTTCAGTAGAATCCATTCATCTCTAATAATCAATTTATCCTCATCGTCTTTGTTGTGGATCTGGAGTCTACATGCTGGCATTTTGGGAAGTAGGAGGAAACTGGAGAACCCAGAGAAAACTCACAAGAACATGGAGAGAACTTGTGAAAACCTGACTGTGTGCTGGTCTAATTATAAGCATTGCACACCAAATTTATAGTTTTATGGAACGTACACATGAGATGGATTGAACTAATTAGATGTTGAATATAATTATCTTTTATGGTTAAAATGTCATGAGACCTGTATTTTTTTTTTTATTACTAACATCTCAGGATTAAAATCTTTGTAAAATTCACAATTTATTGTATATTTTTTTTGTCTATATATTAAAATTAGAAGAAAGAAATTGCCAGTAATTAGTCACCTTGAGTAAATTTGCTAAGCTTTTATTTAAAATAAAAATAAAAAAATTGATTTTTTTTTCTTTTTTTCAGCTCCCATTTTTGTCTAATGAGATTCAAAATCAGAACCCTAAGAACTACACTTTATTTATCTGGAAATCTTTGCAGGAATGATGTCACCCAGGTATTTATATTGCTATGAAAGCATGGAGATATTGAGATTTTGAGAGATATTGAGATACTAAGCCTGAAACCTGTCACTGAAATGAAAAGCCGGGTTTTTTGTTGTTTTATTTTCCCTTAGTCTTTCTCAAGCTGAGCCGGTGCTCGGCAGTGGAGTGAACGTGTGAGTGTCCGACATCAGCGGTGCACCGTGAGGCCGAGCTCAATAGATTTCCTCTCCATGTCCGGGCCTTGTTCTATTCAGAATTGATTGTTCTCGGCTTCCTCTGTGGAGGACACAATTACCTTTTCTCCCGGTCTGGAGTGTCAGTCAGCACTCATGAATAATGAAAGCCTGACATTCTGTTACTGTTACCTGCCGCTTGTAACCAGTCAAACCGTAAAAAAGGTGTTTATCTGCGTTCCTTGCCAATTCAAATGTTAGATATTAAGAATTAATGTGCATGATTAAGATACTTTAAACCTAGCAAATGGTATATTTAAATATTAAGTCACATGTAATTAAGGAGACAGAAATTTTCATTCCTGTAGTTAGGGGCAATTATAACAATTTCCATCAAGGGATTTCCCAGCTTGACTTTTTTTTTTCTTGTTCTTTCCAAGCTATGATGATTAACATTACAGCTAATTGAAGTCATTTTCTTAGGCTCAGGGCTTTGTCCTAGAGGGAGTCCTAACACTCCAAAGCCTCTGTGCTGAATTTCAATGAAAGATTTTAGGCATGTCCCCCACCACACATTCACACAGGCCTCATTTTATTGTCTGTTGGAGTGTTTCCACCCGTTGGTTTGAGAGGTCAGGCTTCCGTCTTGGAGCGATCGGCTGATGGCCGTGACCCAGCAGGTGGACAGCGAACCGCAAGCCATCGTCCCTTTTCCTAAAGCTAAAATGGAGCTAAAACCACTTCAGCGTCTCTGTAGCAAATGTAAATTTATCTGCGTTCATTCACCGCTCATGATGACCACTCGCCACTTAGCCTGTAGTCTCAGTCCATATCAAAAATTTATGGTATAATAATTCCAGAAGTTATTACAATTTTCAGCACATTTCTGTATTAAAAAAAATCATCTTTATGATTATGCGTTTTTTAAAAAAAAGACTTGTATCTAATAAAGCAGTGAAATTTTCAAAAATGACATCGCATCTGATATCGAAGCAGATGTTGACGCATTACGTAACATTAGCGATTTCAATTTTTCACACTGCACTTATATTCGCGTTTGAACTGAGATGATTTTTCAGATTTTAACATACATGTTAAGATTTGCTAATTTGCTATGTGTACTTCAAAACATATTAAAAGCATCTATAAATGCTTAAAAAGTAAGTCATGTTCTTGTTTAAATAAAAAAAAAACGGTTAGCGTTGGCAAAGTGCCGTGCTGTGCCGTGCCGTTAGAGGGTAAGGAAACACTTTGTGTCGGGCCGCCGTAGGAAAACGATGTCAGGATGGTACAAGTGGTAAAACTCAGCTTACTGTGATTGTTAATTATTTTCCTATAACAACAAACCCACAGGTTTTTAAATCCTTACTTATTTGTCAGTGATTTATAATTAAGGGAGGACAAACTGAGGATTTGAGGGATTTACTTACATAAGTGGCCATCATTGGTTTTGTGGTGTACTATAATGACTCCTTGTGTCGATTATGTCTATAATCCAGACTTTATTTAGCTTTGGCTGCTTTTACACTCCTTTTTATTCCATTATGCAGGTACTGTAATTATTACATCAGTAATCACTCGAACATATCATGTAGGTAAAGTGATTCCCTTTTATTGTTAAAGTAATTATTTTTTTAATTTTCATTACATCAAATAAGTAATTATTACATTACATTGATAATTATTACATCTCATTATGTATGTAAAGTAATTGTTACTTTACATTAGATAGGCAATTATATTTCTATTATATTGTTACAGTATTATTACAGTGTTAATTACAACATAATTACATAGGTCGTTACTATATATTTACATATCCATCGCTACTGGTAATTATTTTACATCACTTAAGTAATTATAACGTACAAAATGTCACTACTACGTTCCATTATGTATGTAAAGTAAAGTAACTATGTTATACATTGTACATTGGTAATTACTTTGCATAGCTAATTATGTTATGTTGCATTATTACATTGCACTATGCTGGTAAACTTAAAGGTAATTCTTCATATTACTTTACATAAATTATTAAATACTTATTCAATTGCATTATGTAGGTAAAGGTACATTACTGTATGAACCTACTATAATGTAATGTAGTAAAGTAAGGTAGTTATTACTTGATATAACTTCATATAACTTTTAGTCACTACTTTTTCCATTATATAGGTGAAGTTAAGTAACAATTATGCTGATATTTCTTACATTACACTGGCAATTTATTTTTACATTACAAAAAGTATTACTACATCCCAATATCTTCATAAAGTAAAGGTTATTCTTACATTATTTCACATGGGTAATAACTACATTTACCAATTGTATAGAAAAGTAATTATTACATTACAGAGATCATTGGCTACATTAATATAATGTAGTAAAATAAAGAAAGGTAATTTCACTTGATATTATTTCACATGGGTAATTAACTGACACAAATAATTATATTATATTATATTATATAGGTCACAACTATACCAATATGTAGGTAAAGAATCTATAACCCAGGTATTTATGTACATTGTGAATTACCTATGTAATTAGAACATTATGTAGGTCATTACAACATTCTATTATGCAGGTAAAGTAATTTTAATTCTTAATTTAAATTAAATTTTTTACATTATGTATGTAAAGTAAAGTAATAAAATAACTACTAACATTACAGTTAATGTTTGCACAATTTATGTAATTACCTACAAAAGTAAATGTAGTAAAGTAATTGTTACTTTTCATTACTTCGTGTGGCTAATTATTATTTAATTCACATATAATATACTATACGTATGTAACATTGTGCGTGTCATTACTATATTTATCATTATAACATCACCGTTATCATTACTACAGTCCAATACGTTGTTAAAAAGAATGTGTAAATTTTACTTTAAACTACTTTATTGAGTAAATTATTACTTTACATTAAACAGGTAAATTATACAGGTAACTATAAACTTATATTCTGTGGTAAATCTTATCACATACAAACTGTAATTGTTACTTGTCAATGTTACTTTACTGTAATTATTATTTTATTTTACTACATTCCATGTAAATTCTATTATGTAAAGCAACAATTAGATGTTACAATGTACACTAGTCATTTTAATGGCAGTATGGGATTACTATATTTCTTTAAGTTGTTAGCTACAGTTCATTTTAACTTACTTTAATATTACTTCACCTAGACAATTATTACTTTACATTATACATTATGTCGTTATATACATAAGGTAATGTAAATAATGCAACTGTTAGTTCTCATTACTTCACATCTGTAATAATTATTTGACTTCAGTTATATTACCTAAGCATGTATTATAACATTGTTTGTGTCATTACTACATTCCATTACGTAAAGTAAAAAAAAAAAATGTATTACATCATTACAACATTTTATTATTACTATATTTCAGGTCAATTTTACTTTCTATTACTTTACCTAGAAAATTATTACCTTAGATCATCATGTAAATTAATGTTTATTCCAGTAGTAATTCATACTTCAGGTTACTTAATGTTGGTTATTATTACATAGCAGAAATTATTTCATCATTGTGGTAATTAATAACATTATGCAGGTCATGACAGGTCATGACTAAGTTACATTGGTTAATATTTTACTTTACATATATAAACAGTCCACCTCAGTAATCGTTACATTTTATTATATAAATAAAGTAATTGTTATATTAGGTTTGTATGTATTACAGTACGTTGCTTTACGGCACTTATTCAGAAGTTCTTATGTACTTTAAACTGTACCTTGTGCCAGAAACGGTGTGAACTTACCACACACCTACCCATGCTGTGTACATGCTGTGTACATCTAACAGCCTTAGAACAGAACCAATGAGCAGCAAGAAATAGAAAGATATTTTGGGCTGAAAGTTATATTCTGTGGCGTGATAGCCAGAGTTGCTAACAGCCCTAATGGTGGCTATGAATTATCAGAATAGGAAAGAATCGCAGCGCTAACAGGAAAGTGGTGAGTATAAGGAGCTAATGTATAGCCAAGTGAAGTATCAGTGACGCTGCCACTCACACTGATATACCGCCTCTCCCTACTGGGACACACATTCTGGCTAGAACATGTAGCATACTGAGCAGCAAGTCCATTAAAGTTATGCATGATGTTTTCACAAGGCATGCTGCGAGATATGCTGCATGTGTGAGAGTGAGAGTGAGAGTGTGAGTGTGTGTGTGTGTGTGTGTGTGTGTGTGTGTGTGTGTGTGTGTGTGTGTGTGTGTGTGTGTGTGTGTGTGTGTGTGTGTGTGTGTGGAGTGTATCAGGACATCAAGATTTCATTTGTAGGAAAAAAAATACAAATCATCAAATGTAGTCGATCATGAATACGTATGCAAATATCAAGCTATTAAAATCGACAACATCTGGAATAAAGAATAAATATCAGGATTCAGCTGAAGGTTGTCGCCTGGTGGAGGGTGTGTGCTTGTCATGTTGAAATGAGTTCCTAAAACAAACAGACAGACAAAAACAAACAAACAAACAAAAAAGCATTGAAAAAGGTCCCATTTAGGACAAAAAACATAGGATTATAGTTCATAGTAAGAATACATACAAAGCAAAAACAAATAAATAAACAAACAAACAAACAATAAGATTAGCCTACTTGGTTTAAATGTGAAAGAAAGAAAGAAAGAAAGAAAGAAAGAAAGAAAGAAAGAAAGAAAGAAAGAAAGAAAGAAAGAAAGAAAGAAAGAAAGAAAGAAAGAAAGAAAGAAAGAGTTTCCATTTAGGAAAGGATACTAAATAAATAAATAAATAAATAAATAAATAAATCATTCATTGTGTGTTCGTACAAGTGTGTGTGTGTGTGTGTGTGTCAAACTACAGAAAGTACAATAATAATAATAATAATAATAATAATAATAATAATAATAATAATAAAACAAA
>NC_062520.1:5290686-5375686 GCF_022655615.1 Tachysurus fulvidraco | reverse complement strand
GGACCTGGGATTTAAACTCAATACATTCTGATCAGCAGTCCAGCGGCTTAAAATGTCTAAAATGGTTTTCATACAGTATATAAAATGATTTGAGCTTGTGCCATCATGCCTGAATCAAGGCGAAGAATAAAGGCCTTAACCATCGATGTTTAGTAACAGACACATTACCACTGCACCGGTCTGCCGTTCATGTTTTAATCACCTGAACATAACACTATAGTTTTTCTATGTATTTTTAGAGCTAATGTTAGATTCCACACTGTAACTGGTTTACCCTTAATACTACATGAACTGATCACACTCACTCCACAACATTCAATCTAGTCATTAGAAACATGTTTAAATTACGTTCAGTATAAGCAACAAAATTAAGTGCTGTTAAAAATTGAATTTAATGGAAACTATGTGTGTGTGTATACATATATATATATTTCTTGGAGTGTATTGTATGGTCTATTTGCACTGTCTTGATGTGTATAATGCCTTGTGATTGTGCTACATCAAACAGATGCCTTTATTTTTCTCACATACACATAACAGCACAGTGAAATACTTTCTTCACATCTCTCATATTTGGAGGTTTGGGGTCAGAGCATATGATGCTGCACCCCCGGAGAAGTGACGGATAAAGGCCTTGCTCAAGGGCCCATCAGTGGCATCCTGTCAGTGCTGGGGCTTAAACCCTGATCCTCCGATCAACAACGCAGAACCTCAACCACTTTAGCCTTCACTGCACCAATCTGCCATCTGCATACAGCCTTGACCATAATGACACACATCCTGGAGATGAATGATCGAGTTAGATGGTTAGGACTAATGTATTAATCCACCATTACGGACTTCAGAGACGTTCTACTTTTACAGGATGTAAACACACAGCGACTAAACCAGAGTATGGAAAGTTCTGGATTAGTAACTGTACCATGCTGAACTGTGCTGTTTGATGGAAAAGCACTTAGCACTTTTTGTACGCAATAAACACAATCATACTTTTACATCTCAATCCTTTGTATCTCAATCCATCTCAATCTCAATGCTGAACATTAATCTTTCTCTTTCTCTCTCTCTCTCTCACACACACACACACACACACACACACACACACACACACACACACACAACCATGTTGCTCCAAAATGCACACAGGCTTTAGTGTAGATGCAGAAATCCTGCCTGTGGTGCTTTTCAAAGCCCTCAGTGTGTTTGTTCAGTTGGTGTTTTCAGTTCACCTCTCAACACACACACACACACACACACACACACACACACACACACACACACACCCCTCTGCCCTTTCTTGCATGGACGTGCGTTTGATCCTAGCAAGACAACACCGTGAAAGAATTTCTGTGGGTTTATACAGTTGTGTGTTCATATATTTCTATAACAATGTGTAATGTTTAAGCTGTAAACTCCACACACCAAGTAAAGCTGGAATAAAGCTCACGCTTCTTCCACTCAAGATGTTTGCATCGTTAGAGGATTTTTAGTATTATTTTTTCCCTCTGACTTCCCCAGCTCCCAAATTGTCTACAAAGGCAGAGTGTAATGTATAAATGTTTGAGCTAGTTGGGATGAAAATGTGCGTTTATTAATTAAATGTTTTGCATTGGCAGACTGGAGGACTCAGCTCTTCTGGACTCGCATCTTCATTTGTTATCATTAGCCGTGTGCGGAGAGATCAATAATTGTGTCCCAGGGAGCCATTCATTATTGAAAATAACTTTAATAAGCCAGAAACTGTCATTTACCGCTATTCACATGAGAGACGACAGTTTTATTTTGCATGCCGTGTATGTCTGTTCATCTGCAGCCTCAAATTAGCAGCTACGGTCATTTTTCATTGATAGTGTACACTTATGGTCAACATTTACATTTTATGCAGGTTTGTTTGATTATTAGCGTTTCCTCATAAGCCTCATACACACACACACACACACACACACACACACACACACACACACACACACATTACTTTACTCTTTATAAGGGCCTTTCATTGGCATAATTACTCGTGTTGCAAATGAATGCCAACCCTAAAGCTAACCTCAATACTAACATCAGTCACTAAAGGATTTGGGCTAATTTTTTTTTTCTTTTCTTTTCTGTTCTTTTTTTTTTTAGATTAAACATTAGACTGTATTTGGGAAAAGATAATTTTTGGTGAGGACCAAGAAATTTTACGGATAATAATAATTAGATTGAGGTTGGATCCTTTTTGGTTCTTACAAAGTGGACACCAGATGCTTTATTTTATTTTCCTTGGGCGGAATTTCCATAGACTGGAATTCTGTCATAGCTAATTAATGCTATGTTGAGTAGATCCATACCTTAACTAGCTCTATCTATCTATCTATCTATCTATCTATCTATCTATCTATCTATCTATCTATCTATCTATCTATCTATTTTAGATTAATTTTCTCCCTTGTGGTAACATGCCAAATAGCCCCACAAGGTCAAATTTCTGATGTTCCCATCAGGTCCCCGTTAAGATATAAAAACGTGTCCAAACAAAAAAGCACCCACCCACTCACACACAACCTGCTCTGTCCTAGTTCAATACTGCCATCTTGTGGCTGATTTGAGGCATTCGTGTCTGAGAAGTAGCTTCTAATTTTTTTATTTTTTTATTTATTTATTTATTTAACTTTATTATTATTATTATTATTATTATTATTATTATTATTTTCATTTTCATTTTTTTGGGTGGGAGTGGGGGGATTTAGAAGGAAATAATCGACTCTACAGTAACCAAACCAGTCCAGCATTCATCTCTAATTCAAATTCATGACCTGTTACTCAGGATCAGATCAGATGCGCTCACACGTTCACACAGAGAAAAAAATTCTTTCACCAGGAGAAATCATTATAAATTCTACTGAGATTGTATTAGGAGGAAGCTACTAGATCCAAGTATTTATAGATTTATTCACTACATTTACAGCACTTGGCAGGAGATCATATCCAGAGAGACTTGCATTTATCTTATTTATACAACTGAGCAGCTGAGGTTTCAATAAGTGAAGTGACATATGGCTAAGTACGGTGACCCATACTCAGAATTTATTCTCTGCATTTAACCCATCCAAAGTGCACACACACAGCAATGAACACACACACACCGTGAACACACACCCGGAGCAGTGGGCAGCCATTTATGCTGCGGCGCCCGGGGAGCAGTTGGGGGGTTTGGTGCCTTGCTCACGAGCACCTCAGGTGTGGCCGGCCCGAGACTCGAACCCACAACCTTCGGGTTACAAGTCAGACTCTCTAACCATTAGGCCATGACTGCCCCCAAAGTCAAGTTAAGTCAATTCAAGAAGTCAAGAAGCTTTTATCGTCATTTCAACCATATATGGCTGACGCAATACATAGTGAAATGAGACTACGTTTCTACAGGACCAGGGTGCTACATAAAACAAACACAGAGCTACATATAACATCACAGAACATCACAGAGCTATAAGAACTTGAGTAAGTTGTCTTAGCCACATAAAGTGCCTCTGGCAACCTGGTACAAACAGTGTGAGACAAAAGACGATACACAACACGATCCAAAACAGTACAAGACATTACACAAGAGCAACAGTGACCAGTTTACATACTGTATATTCTACAGTACATGTACAAAAATACTGGAATGCTGTTATGAGTTACTGTAATGAATTGTGCAAAGCAGCAATCGACCGAAATGTGAAAGACGGCATGTGCAAAGAGCAAAAACAGTGTGCAGAACAGCATGGAAATAGTTTGATATGGTGGTGCTGTAGACATGGAAGAGAGTGTATTTGGTGTGTATTTGGTGCAGATCAGTGGTATCTTGGCAATGCTGGGAGTTGAACTCGTAAACATCCAATCTATAATTTTACATTTACTTTTAGACCATTTGGCTGACATTTTTTATTCTGGGCGATAAACAAGAATAGAATACCATCATAAAAAATTAATTAAAATACCATGAAAAAAGTAAATTAAAAAGTAAATTAAAATACCATGACTTTGCACAGCAAACAGAAAATAAACGATTAAAAATCCTCTCAATAACTTATAAATAAGGCAACACATTAGGGAGAATTAATGACAGGTGCCATTACAAATGACCTAAAGACATTAGTAATGACAGGTGCCATTACAAATGACCTAAAGGCATTATACTCATAAGGATTTACAATTTACTCTGCCAGCACTCCCTCTAGTGGTCTGTTAATAAATTGTCACAGTAGTTTCTTACAGATACTTTCTGGGAAGCACAATAAACTAAGTTTAAACAATACAATTTAAATGTAATACGTAAAAAGTATTTGGAAATTTATTGAGGCCTTAAATTAGCTGGAAGAACCAATTTTACAATTATAGAATATAGAATATATATTATAGAACAATATAAAGATTAATCGATTAATATTAATATTAGATATATTAATATTAATATATCTAATATTAATATTAATCGATTAATATTAGATATATTAATATTAGATATATTTAAATGTGTATGTATTTATCCCCAAATGAGCAAGTCCGAGGTGACTCGGGCAGCAGTGGCAAGGAAAAACTCCCTTAGACGGTGAAGGAAGAAACCTTGAGAGGAACCAGACTCAATGGGGAACCAATCCTCATATGGGTGACACTAGAGGGTGTGATTATAAATAGACAGTATGACAAGTGTTGTATTGATGCAAAAGATCACATGGAGTTCACATCTCCTCTATAGTATCGCAGAGTCTTACTGGAGCTGGTACTGTAGATCTCTAGATGCCTCAGGATGTAGAAACAGAGAAGCAGTGGAGAGGGATTAACATAGCTGCTGTTCATAATATTTGCAAGTCTGATGTAATAGTGCACAATGTTATGCACATGGGATGTATTATGTGTACATCTGACTAAAGAGATAGGTTTTTAATCTACATTTAAACTGAGACAGTGTGTCTGAGCCCCAAACACTATCAGGAAGACTATTCCAAAGTTTGGGAGCTAAATAAGAAAACGCTCTACCACCTTTAGTAGACTTAGATATTCTGGGAACAACAGAAGTCCTTAGTTTTGTGATCTCAGAGAGCGTGAAGGATTGTAACGTGTTAGAAGACTAGTTAGATACATGGGAGCTAAACCATTAAGAGCCTTGTACGTAAGTAGCAGCAGTTTGTAGTCAATTCTATACTTAACAGGTAGCCAGTGTAGAGATGATAAAATTGGGGTTATATGGTCATACTTTCTTGTCCTAGTGAGAACTCTGGCAGCTGCATTTTGGACTAACTGTAACCTATTTATTAAAGATGCAGGACAACCACCTAGTAATGCATTACAATAGTAGAGTCTAGAGGTCATGAAGGCATGAACTAGCTTCTCAGCATCAGATACAGACAGGATGTTTATCAGCTTGGCAATATTTCCAAGGTCGAGGACAGCTGTTTTTGTTGTATGGGCGATATGATTGTCAAAAGACAAGTTGCTGTCTAATAAACACCGAGGTCTTTCACTGTCGAGCTACTAGTAACAGTACATCCCTCTAAATGGAAGTTGAATTGTGAGAGTTTCTGTGGACTGGTGTTTGGACTAATAAGTAGTATTTCTGTCTTATCGGAGTTTAAAAAGTCATTTGTAACTTTCACAAGTGCAGTTTCTGTGCTATGGTGGGGCCTGAAACCTGACTGAAACTCTTCAAAGATATTGTTCTCATGTAAGAAGGAGCTCAGTTGAACAGACGCAACCTTTTCTAGTATTTTAGACAAAGAAGATGTGAAATCGGTCTGTAATTCCATAGTTCATAAGGATCTAAATTCTGAGTGGTCTAATAACTGCCAACTTGAAAGATTTAGGGACGTAACCTAAAGATAGCGAAGAGTTAATAATATTAAGAAGAAGCTCACCAACATGTAAAGCACTGTAGTTGTGAGTGTAGAGCTTTAGGTTTATCCCTGGAGTTCTTCTCTTCTCTTCTTCTCTTCTCTTCTCCTCTTCTCTTCTTCTCTTTTCTTCTCTCCTCTTCTCTTCTTCTCTTCTCCTCCTCTCCTTTCCTCTCCTCTTCCCTTCTCTTCTCCTCTTCCCTTCTCCTTTTCTCTTCTCTTCTCCTCTTCCCTTCTCTTCTCCTTCTCTTCTTTCCTCTTCTCTTCTATTCCCTTATGTTCTCTTCTCTTCTGTTCTTTTCTCTTTTCTTTCTTCTCTTTTCTCCTCTCTTCTCTTCTCCTCCTCTCCATTCTGTACTTCTCTTCCCTTCACTTCTCTTGTTTCTCTTCTTTTTTCCTCTCTTCTCTTCTCTTCTCTTGATTGTGTGTGTTTGCTCCCTGGACAAAAACATCAGCTGAGACAAAGTGGAATTTGATCTTTATTATAATATATAATCTTATATGCATGTTTATATTCTTAAGAGTAGCTTTTGTTAACTTCCTAATAACGGTTTGATATTTCGAGCTGTTGTCGTGTCTTTCAGGGACCTGCGATGATCCCATGATCTTTCAGGGACCCGCAGGCTCAGTCCTGACTCGGTGATTCCGCTGTGGAAAACAGGAGCATGCTGTGTTTAATAAGGAAATGGAAAAAGAAACAAAAACTTTAGCTTTCACTGTGAGACTTATCGTACTGATCTTGTACTTTAAGGGGATATTAAAGTCTACACACCCCAGTAAAACTTGCAAGCTTTTGTGAAACCGTGATGAATCATGTCAGATCTTTGTTCCACCTTCAATTTGTAATAGCGCCAAGTAAAATACAGGGGAAAAAAAACATATAAAACTAATATTTTAGGGGAAATTTACAATAACATGGTGTGCAAATCCTTTAATATATACTCTAATGCCTTTAAATGCCTTTTGCTTGTTATAGCCAAACTAAATTTCATTAACTCTAGTAAATACAGTATAATTTTTTTTTGTCTTCCTGGCCTAGGATCCTCATCACTGCTCACTAATCATCACTATTATGACTATTCTGTCACTCTGATTAAGCCTCAAATATTTATATTTAAAAGTGAAGACGATGTTTAAGAGTCTTAACTATAAGATTAAACAGCTTTCTCTTCCAAGTGTGTCTGCCTTTAATAAAGCACCCATTAGGATCTGAGTGTGAGCAGTTAATAAGTTCTTCAGAGAGAATTAGCTTTCCTCTGTTAATTGCTATTCCGTATTTTGTTTGGTCTTTGCTGATAACATGCTGATTAAACTGTGTAATAACACCTAATAAACTCCAGGGGTTCAAAAGCTTTTGATCAAACAGGATCCTGCCTCAACGTTGAGGTCTATCGTCTTTTCATCCGGCTCTAAGTGTCTTGGTGTACATGTTAATGTCCAAAAGTCCTACAGATTTGTGTGTCTATGTTGCACACAGTTTTCATACTATTAGAAGAATCTTGTTACCGATGCCTGGCTCATCAGCAAGGCTTGAGCTCTGTTTCCAGAACATTCTGAGTGTCTGTCCATCAGAGAGGAAATAAACTTCCAACCTCAGTCATGGACAGCAGAATCCACCAAGTCTTGGCTCTTGACTGCCTACAAAAACAGCTATAGTCGTTGCTTCTTTAGAACTATTAAATATCTTGTTGTATTGTAGCATGACTTGTTCTCAGAAGCCTATATTTTGTCACATAGCACAGGGAAATTCTTTATTCACACATCCCAATTTCTGAGGTCGGGGTCAGAGCACAAGGTCAGCCATGATACAGCGCCCCTGGAGCAGAGACGGCAAAGGCCTTGCTCAGGGGCCCAACGGTGGCAGTTTGGCAATGTTGAGGCTTGAATTCTGATCTTCCAATCAACAACCCAGAGTCTTAACTGCTTGAGCCACCAATGCTCCAGAGATATACTGCTTTGCTTGTATTTTCTTATTTGTGGATTATTGTTTACTAAAAAAATAAATATAAAAAAACTAGTACCAATTATCCATAGACTTAAAATCAAAGTATCTTGATGAAGAGAAAAAAAAAAACTTTAGATTTCGCAGACATAAAAACAGACCAAAAGGGCCACCGATGAACTCAAACTATACATTTTTTCAGAACCGCATTTAGTATTTGTGAGAATAATTGTATGAAATACTTCATCTTTTCTGATAATGTTACAGACTTTCTGTACAAAGCAAAATGTTCTTTTCTTACACACAATCACAAACACACACATATACTCTCTCTCTTTCACACACATACACACACACACACACACCTTGACCTTAGCATAACCTCCTCTCTCTAGCACATCTGCTCCGCTTTGTATGAAAGAAGTTATGAAAAACATGATACTACTCTGGGAGGTTTCCTGCTTCATGATAACGGTCGGGGTATCTGCTGATACTAGCTTTAAGCTCAACACACACATTTTGTCCTTCCTCCATATATTCATGTTTGATATAATAAAGTTTGGGACTTCTCTGTGAAAGACTGACTGGTGTGTTTCATTGAGACTACCCCGAGTACTCTCCGGGAACCAGAAACCGAGCAGAGGTCGAGATGGCTGAATTTAGTTACCCTGTCCAGGCGACAGAAGAAAATTCCTTACAGTATTCTTCCAACATCATTGTTGGAAGGTAAAACTGTACACACGGTCTGTCGCAGTATAAAATTACAAGATCATTAATATTCAAATTTGTATAAATATATATTTTCCAAAAAACTTTTCTTCTGTAATGGTGGTGTCCTGTCTAGGGTATCGCCATACTACTTGCCCTGAGTCTGTGAGAGAGAGAGTTAAGGTTTCCCAAGACCTAGTGTAGGAGCGGTAAAGAAGATGGATGGATGGATAGATGGATGGATGATGGATGCATGGATGGATGGATTCTTTCAAAACTTTCCAATCAAAGTAAAACTGATGCTGATGATTTATTTGCTATATAATTAATAATTATAACTTTATTTTTTTTTTAATAATTAAGCAAAACGGGGGGCACGGTGGCTTAGTGGTTAGCACGTTCGCCTCACACCTCCAGGGTTGGGGGTTCGATTCCTCCCTCCACCTTGTGTGTGTGGAATTTGCATGTTCTCCTCGTGCCTCGGGGGTTTCCTCCGGGTACTCCGGTTTCCTCCCCCGGTCCAAAGACATGCATGGTAGGTTGATTGGCATCTCTGGAAAATTGTCCATAGTGTGAGTATGTGAGTGAATGAGAGTGTGTGTGTGCCCTGTGATGGGTTGGCACTCCGTCCAGGGTGTATCCTGCCTCGATGCCCGATGACGCCTGAGATAGGCACAGGCTCCCCGTGACCCGAGAAGTTCGGGTAAGCGGTAGAAAATGAATGAATGAATGAATGAATTAAGCAAAACAAAACAAAACACAAAAAATAGTGGTGTCTTGTAAAACTTTCATTATTCAGACATATGAATATAGAGAACGTAATGGTGTAGCAAGCACTTCACTTCATCACAGTCCCAGATGGACAAGCAATGAACTTTTACCTCACTACAGAAAGCATTACAGTGACATTTTTTTTGTCTGTAATTCCTGCATACCTCATTTTACACACTCAAATCTAATACTTGACTTAAACATTAACCGCAATGCAATTCGCTAAGTCCGACTATAAGGTCGAACGACAGTCAAATCAAACAAACTTAAATCTTAGTATTTATAAAGGCACCTGCTAATTCCCAACATGTAAAGAGGCCAATCACAGCCAATCTCCAGCTCAGCCAGAGACGTATCAGTGTGTTGGCAATCTATAAAAAGACACCAGCTCTGGAGTTATTTTGTTCAAAGTGGACCGAGTAAACAGAAGAGTGCAGGAAAGAGTCGCAGTAATGGCTAGAAGATGAGTAAAGGAAAGCAATTTAGCAGGAGACAGTTATCTAACATACCATGGAGGTCAGACAGAAGTGCTAGAGTTGTGTAAGATTGTTCTTTACAGAAACCTCTAAATAAATAAATAAATAAATAAATAAATAAATAAATAAATAAATAAATAAAATCACACAGTTTTGTTTAGGATTTAAACATTTCGTCTAAATTCATAAATCAGATCCTGAAATTTCCTAAACAAAAACTGAAAGGTGTCAATCAAGCATAAATAACATTACAACTTTTGTTGATATAAGACAAAATGAAGTGATATACAATAATATACAAGTGTGTTGAACAACCTAGGCATGTGGTTCAGTCGCACTAAAGAATACAGCCAAAAACCTGGGGTGTACAAACTTTTAGGCTTATAGTCTGCACATGTGGCTATATTTCAGTATTTAACTCCTACAAACAAATAGGATTGCTATTAAAAATTAGGTTTTTTTATTTTCTTTTATTTTAATTTTCTAAGTTTACCCAAATTCCGACTAAACGTGATTGTGATCGTACAGATATGACAGAGAGGAAGAGTTAAATGAGGGATTTACTGTATATGTGCTTAAAATCTGATCGTACAGAAATTTGAATAAGGGCCACTTTCATAGGTTATTTTTTTAGGAATCAGAATGGAGATTTTATTTTAGATCCCTAAAAGCATGCCAGAGGCTATTTACATAAAATAAACACTATAAGAGTGTTTCACACTGTGCAAACCTGTTACGGGTCGCCGTGCCATGCACGGCACGGAAGTCAAAGTGACCACTAGGGGATGACCCAGAAACAAGCTTCAATTCAACTTTAAAGCATCAAATCCTCCAAAAACACGAAAAAACATATTTACCTAGTAACGTTTATACTCTCAATAATTTTTTAAGCCCACACACAAAGCACAATATGATTCACAGCCTTCATACAATTAGAAAAAAAGTTTGGACAAAACTGACCTAGGTGGCGCTATACCGATTTTTCCCTTACCTTTAGACGCGTCTCTTTCTTCACTGGGGTAATATATTCCAAAACATATAAGCCACAAAAATCCACACAGATCCAAGGAATTGAAATCTGTAAGCCTTTTAATCCTAAACGCTCTGGTCGCGCCGCAAATATTCCGTTAGTGTTCTGAAAACTGGAAACAGAAGTGCGCCATCATCTCGTTTTGCCGCTCTAACTCCTAATTGGGATATTCATAAATTCAAAGTCTATGTCATATTTATAGCCCAGGTCCTAACGAATCAAATAAGCCCTCATTTGAGCCAATCGGTGCTTGTATGGCAGAGATAGACGGCTGAGAAGCCAATGGTGGCATGACCTCATTTTTGGGAACCCGCCTTTGACTGACAATTACTCCTTCCAATAGCAATGAAATGGGCTGGGACCTATACAACTGTTTAGCCAATAAGCAGACGATTCCAACGGTATGCGACATGCCGTATGTTCTTTGCCTGTGTCTGCGTGAACTGGATGCGCAGGAGAATTCTTGCGTAATCCCTGACCTTTTGTCCCTCTCACAGCTCAGGGTGTCAAGTTACAGGCCTGTTTTCACACCAGAGTGATAGAGAGAGAGTCTAGGCTTGTTTATGGCTTGTCAGACTGAGCCTGCAGCCTTTTATTTCAAAGTTATATAGTAAACAAGTACACAAAAACACTGCACCAGACGACCAGGGCCGTAGAAAAATATTTTTATTGAAGCCATTTTTGGGTCTTTTGACTTGAAATTTTTTTGGTGAAAGCCAAGACATGTGGCTTTGACTCTCAGTTGTTATTTGGTCCCTAACATGTTCCAGAAAAATAAGATTAATCAGTTTATCAGGTAAACAACCCAGGCGGAAATGAAAACCTTCCATTCTAGCCCCTGTAACTTTGTGACCAATGAGACCAGGCTCTCCCCTGTGTGTCAAAGTATGTGGGAGCTGTACCACTTTTTGTTGGGTAGGTCATGTAGGCGAAAAACCTGCAAAAGGGGGGGCGAGGCATAAAGGGGTTCCCCAGATTACAGCAATTATAAAACCTGCTTTTAATGCTGGATAGAGGAACGTTTCACACTCGTCATTTAGAAGTAAAAATTTTTTACCAGTTATGCCCTTTATCCATTTATCCAATCATGGTTATTAATCCAAGGTTTAGGAATGTACAGTGTGAAATGTCAGATTATGAAGAGCCAAGATTCAGTGTTAATCCCGGGTAAAGTATGAGCAATGTGAAACCTCAAACTACAATAACCCAGAATTCTGTTTACTCTGAATTTAAAATCACCCAGTGGAACTTTGTGAAAAGTGTGAAAATGTGAATAGCTTTAATCTATACATCTAGAAAATGATACTTACTCACTCATTTTCTACCGCTTTATCCGAACTACCTCGGGTCACGGGGAGCCTGTGCCTATCCCAGGCGTCATCGGCATCAAGGCAGGATACACCCTGGACGGAGTGCCAACCCATTGCAGGGCACACACACACACACACACACACACACACACACACTACAGACAATTTTCCAGAGATCAACCTACCATGCATGTCTTTGGACCGGGGGAGGAAACCGGAGTACCCGGAGGAAACCCCCGAGGCACGGGGAGAACATGCAAACTCCGCACACACAAAGCGGAGGCGTGAATCGAACCCCAACCCTGGAGGTGTGAGGCGAACGTGCTACCCACTAAGCCACCGTGCCCCAGAAAATGATACTAGTATATTAAAAAAATACTTAAGCATTCATCTTTTATTTGATTTTACACCATTTCCAATAATGAAAAGTTCATGAATTATCAGTGCAGAAATGGCAGAAAATCACATTTATTTAATATATTTTTATTTTAAAGTTTTCTTTACAGTTTCCTTCAAGTTCAGGAGTTTACTCACATGCCGGTAGGTGAACTGACATAGTGTGTGTTTTTTTTATTTATTTATTTGTGTGTGTGTGTGTGTGTGTGTGTGTGTGTGTGTGTGTGTGTGTGTGTGTGTGTGTGTGTGTGTGTGTGTGTGTGTGTGTGTGTGTGTGTGAGTGTGAGTGTGTATGGCTTCTGGTAGTTGCACACATCAGATTCAAAACACTGATGCGTGTCTAGAAAGCCAAAAATGGACCAGGACCATCTTACTTCAAAGCTCTTATCTCTTATCGCTTGACTGGTTCCACCATCTCTTAGGGTAAGACAGGTGAAGACCTACTACCTCTTCCTGAAACACTTAAACTAGTGCTTAATTTTTCGGTTTGTTTCATGTGTATTATACACAGTGTATAGGTTGTTATTTTCCTAAGTCCGTAACCTAGTGAACCACTAGTGTTAATGTCAATGTCAATGTCAATGTTATTTCTATAGCACAACTACACACAGCACCAGTTGACCAGTGTGCTTTACATCAATGCAAAAAACAATAAAATATCAATAATAGATTAAAAAAAAAACATATAAAACACAAACACAAAATACAGTACAATATATTTCATCCTGGACCATGTGCTGATTCAAAAAGGTATGTTTTTAACCTAACTTTAAAAACCGGTATGGAAGGAGAGAATCTAATACTAACAGGCAACACATTCCACAGTCTGAAAGCAGCTATCAAAAAGGCACGATCAACCCAAGTTGCTTAGTTGTAGAACCTCTGATTGGAAGGTTGTGAGTTTGAATCCTAGGTCCAGCAAGCTGCTACTGCCTGGCCACTGAGCAAGGCCGTAAATCCGCAGTATGAATTCAATTCCTTTCTTTTTGTTTTTCCCTGATTCATTCATTCATCCATTCATTCCTTCATTCATTCATCCATTCATTCATTCATTTTCTACCGCTTATCCGAACTTCTTGGGTCACGGGGAGCCTGTGCCTATCTCAGGCGTCATTGGGCATCGAGGCAGGATACACCCTGGACGGAGTGCCAACCCATCACAGATCACACACACACACTCTTATTCACTCACACACTCACAACACACTACGGACAATTTTCCAGAGATGCCAATCAACCTACTATGCATGTCTTTGGACCGGGGGAGGAAACTGGAGTACCCGGAGGAAACCCCCGAGGCACGGGGAGAACATGCAAACTCCACACACACAAGGCGGAGGTGGGAATCAAACCCCCAACCCTGGAGGTGTGAGGCGAACGTGCTAACCACTAAGCCACCGTGCCCCCCACACCCCTACTTTTCATCTTTCATTTTGGAATACGTAGCAGTGTCTGATTAGATGACCAGAGCGGCACAACTCAAATGTATTCATTGATAGACACTTCAAAGCACTTTTGTACGTCGCTCTGGATAAGAGCTTCTACTACATGCCATAAATGTGATGTAGTATCCTAATAAGGCTGTATCTCATCTAAGTTTTCCAAGCACAAGATCCACTTCAACTTGAACCAGCTGAAACATTTCCAAAAGATGAATGAATGAGTTTGAATTTTGAATAGACTGCTTGGGTCTTTATAAAAAATGTTTGCTTTTAGCACATACAGTACATATGTAACTAATAAAGACATTACAAAAAAAATAAGAGACAATATAAATGTACATAAGCAATTTTCAAAAAAATTATTACTACATCCTTGATTGTATTCCTGACCACCCTGCGTCTTATTTCGTTTAAAACATCTCCATCCGTCTTAAAATCAAGAGGGATTTTGATGTTAAGGTGGCTGACAACAAAGGAATAACAGAGTGACATAAGGTGCCTTCTGAGTGGTTATGCACTAAATATAATTTAATATTAAATAATTAACAAATTAGAGTAGAATATTTATTTTAAATACAGCTGAATTGTTTTAGGAGGGCTGTGCATCTTTAACTTGTTCACTGTAAAGTCTCCTTCTCACAGTTATGACTTATTCTTAGGGAAAAGGGGAGAAAAAAAACATTTATAAAAAAAAACATTGTATACTATACTACTATATACTAAAGACTTAACTTTGGGAAGTTTGTGCGTGTTTAACTACTTCCATCCAGGGGCGAGCCAGAACAGATATTATAAATCATTTCTTAAGCATACAAAGCCTGAAGGTATCTACACATACTAGAAGTACAGGAAGAAGCTCAGCTAAATGAACAGAGAGAAGAAAATGCATAAACTTTGATCACGGATCAATCTGGTTCTGTAAGTTTTGGTAAAAAACACATTTACGATCGATCGATTGATCGATCGATCGATCTATCTATCTATCTATCTATCTATCTATCTATCTATCTATCTATCTATCTATCTATCTATCTATTTATTTAGTATTTATTTTATTTTTTTCTGTATTCCATCTTCTCTTACTCTGATCTGGTAATAAATATTTATGTTAAGTACTAGAATTATTCAAATACACTTTTAGTTTTTGAGATATTCTCATTTAAATTTGAGCATGTCGTTTTCAACAAAAGGCTCAAAAATAGACCTAGGCTTGAACAGGTAAAAGTAAAAGCCCAACTCAAGTTAATATACATAGATTAAAATCACCATTTAACAACCATTCCCTTGTATTGTTCTACATTATACATAGACTCTGCTAAAGCATCAGCAACATCCAGAACGTTCTCTTTCTCTGCCAAACCAATTTACATGCTGTTTTTTTAAATGCAACAACTACATTCAGGTGTGTTCACTCAGATGTGTGACTTTGCTCACCTTTAACTACAAATCAGCGTCCACCTGACAAACTTTCTTAGTGTCTGATATACAACTCTCTGGAACTGTAATAAACTGATAAACACAGGAAAAGAAAAGACATTTTCTCGGATGTTGAAGATGTAGTTGGAGTTGATGAGTGCTGTATAAACTGTCTTGTAAATTATGAACCTACAGTATCTAGCGTATAATTCCTGTTAGTCTGGCTAGATGTGAACGTTAGAGATTGCGTTAATGTCATAACCTGTAACTATAATTTGGATTTTTGACTCAGTCCTGAATCAATTTACATGTTTGATTGTGAAAACAAAGAGGAATTTATGTATCTATCTATCTATCTATCTATCTATCTATCTATCTATCTATCTATCTATCTATCTATCTATCTATCTATCTATCATAAACATATGAGACATAAAGCATTGACATAATGTATTGCGCTCTTAAGTAATCATTTCATTAATCAATAGATAATTCAGATGACCGAAACCACAACCCATATCTTAAACATCAAACAGTTTTAATATATTTTTTTTTCTATTTTTAAGCTTCTCATGTAGTAATGCATGAGAAAGAAACAGACAATTACTGAATTGTAATTCAATTTTTTTTTTTTAGAATTGATTTAATGTGGACGATATGTGGCATGTGTTAAAGACCAGTCTTAGTCTTGAGTTATCAAATCTCTGTGATATTCGTATCAATATCAGGATCAGATTTATTGGCCAATGTGTTGACACACACAAGGGATTTGGATCCAGCTCAAAAGTACAGACATAAATAACACTATACAATATATATATATATATAAATAGCATCAAAATGCCAAATGTAGGGATACATGAGTGGGGAGATGCTTAAAATATATCAATACCGAAATAGCTCCAAACGCCTGTCGTGCAATTCCTTTTCGGCTTCCGTAGGCGTTCTGAGCATCTGAATGCTGATTGGATCGCATGGATCGAAAGGGCGAGAGAACAACAAATAGTGACGGGAATCCCAGCTCTTCTTGGTGAGTCAGCTCATCTGACTCGGCTCACCACTATGACTCGACTCTTTCGGCTCCCAAACGGTTTATTTCTATTTTTGTCCCAAACGATTCCTTTTTTTTTTTTTTTTTTTTTGACCCGTGACTATAATTCCTTGCACATCAGAATCAGAATGAGAATCAGAATCAGCTTTATTGCCAGACGTTCATTTTCTTTGTATTAAAAAAAGAATAATATAATATTTTAAATGTAAAGAATCGTAATTATCGATTCAACGAACCGCTATATGAGTCTATTTTGTTAATCACTGTACGTAACATTCTTCTCATTAAAACGGAATAAAGTATTAAAGCTCTAGTGCTTGCGTTTACGTTGTTATTGCCATGGCAACCGGCTTGTCGGAGAATTTATAGTATAGCGATTTGTCGACATAAGAACCGACTCATTTAATCCATCAACTAAAGAGTCGACTCTTCTTTGAACGACACATCACTAAGAGCCAATCAAATGCGTGAGTTTATAGATGGGAAGTCCAGCGCACTTGATCCGTCTCGTTTCTTTTACAAATGACAGTAATGGTAGGTTTGTAAAGGCGATTTATTTCTGAAGTTTATTGTATAAACGTAGAAAACGCGTTTTTAGACTAGTTGTGTGCTCGTTTGTTTTTAGATAGGTTGATATTTTTAGAGTAAACATGTCGCTCAGGGGTTGATTCTGTCCATCACATTGGGTTTGGTGACGCCTACAATAAACGGTAAGCACATAGGATCTGGTCCTGCTGGGATCTAGTCATCCTCCAATAAAACACATGCATATGCGGATCCTTTCTTTCGTGATGTAAACAGAAATCTTCTATTACGTCCGTCAGAGTAAACGGGTTTTATTGCTGTTTCTAATGTACAATAGAGTTTATTGTTGTATCACTGAATCTGCTTTGCTTGGTGGATTAAAGAAAAGGGGCTGAAAATAATGAACTGTATGCAAAAGTAAGGGAGAGAACTGGGTTTGTTGTTACATTTCAGTCTTTCTTATATTTCTTGTGTGTAATGCATTCAGATATCATACAGATGGAAAGCTTTGTGACGTCACACCCATATGTGTATCATCCCTTAAACTGTTACAACCAAACGACAATTATATTAAATGTTTTCTTATGCTGTAATATCAATTTTTTCTTTACTGGAGGAACGAGCCCACAAAGCACATGGTTTATGTGTCTATTTACATTTACAGCATTCAGCAGACACCCTTATCCAGAGTGACTTACATTTTTATTTCAGTTTATACAAGTGAGCAATTGACTGTTAAGGGCCTTTCTCAGGGGCCCAGCAGTGGCGACTTGGTGGACCTGGGATTCGAACTCATGAACATTAACCACTAGGCTACAACATTCCATATGTAAGGACACATGTGTCCTGCACAGAGCCCTGACTCTGACTCAACCCCATTCAGATCTCACTAATGCAGCGGTGTCTAATCTTATCCGGAAAGGGCCGGTGTGGGTGCAGGTTTTCATTCCAATCAAGCAGAAGCCACACCTGTTTAATCAGTTGTTCTTGGCTTTTAGTAGACTCTGGTGTGCCTTCTGCTTGGTTGGAATAAAAACACCCACACCGGCCCTCTCCGGATAAATTGGACACCGCTGCACTATTGTTATTATAGCTGAATGAAGACAAATCCCCACAGCCACAATCGAACATCTAGTGAAAGCAATTCTTTTAGCTGTCATGGCGCATCGGAGTTACAATTAAATAATGACTATCAATCATGCATTTCATCCAGCGTCATATAAATCATGTTACGCTACCTTTAATAATGTACCAAAAAGTAATTGGAATTTTAGAATATTATAACACTTGGGAGCAAATCAATTGCAGTCAGTTACCAGTGTACATGGTTCTGGCATGCAGTGTGTAAATATGCAAGATTTCTGTGTTAAAATTTGACTTTCAAATCAAGTTTTGACTAAATCTCAGAGTTAGCACAAAACAGGACTGCAGCTAGAGCATTGAGTAAAAACAGAATGATGAACTTCCAACTTTTGTAAGTTCTAACATTTTAAAGAATGTTAATTTATGTCCTTAACTTGTATATCTCTGTGAAGGTGATTTGTAACAATGTTCATTGTTAAGCGCTAGAAATAAAATTGAATTAAATAAAAACTGTTAATGCTAACAAAAAAAACAACAACTTAAAAATCTTAAATTGTCCTCACCTAAGATATCGAGTTGACCATATAAGCAGAAAATTAACCGTGGAACCTGAAGTCAAACAAAACCTGACTCCTCTGGTGTTGGAGATATGAACGGAAGATGACTGTTGGAAGATAAAAATCTATTGAAACCCTGAACTGTTAGCTTTCAAAGGTTTATTTTGTGCTGAAAAGATGTATTGAAAAGATATATATGTAATTGCACTGCATTTAAATCCGTATACTGTGAGTTTCTTGATAAATTCTTGAATAAACCCGGCTAAAGCTCAGAGAAAAGCATTTTCCGAGAATTACGACACCCAGTTACACTGTAAATGATCCCATTAAAGTAAAAGAATTCTCTTCTATATAATGCAAGCTCTTCTATATAATACAACCCATGATTCATGAAGGGTAAGTAGCATGTAATGCCTAATATCCTTCTCCTGACCATTTAGCTAAGTGCTATTCTGATGGAATGAGATTTCAGTACATTAGTTATAGTTACATAATGCTGCCGGAGGATATCTGTAGTAACCATGATCGATTTGTGAGGGATTAGCCATTTCTGTAAGTGTGTCAATGGAAGTATGTTCCTGAAGGTCAGCATAACAATCATTCCATACGAAACGCTGCTTGATTTTTTTTCTGATCTTGCTCTGAGCCAATCCTTGCATTCATGTGGGCTTTATTTGGTGAAAGAATATAGAATTTAATGAATGAACGAATAGAAAACTGATCCTAACATCGATTTATTATTTTATTTTATGGAACTATCTACTGTATGCACTGAATATTTATGCAATTTTTCAATCAGCCAGTTATGTAGAAGCAGTGCAATGCATCAGAATAAATTTAAAATAATTACCCCCTGCAGTTTGCGTATTGTCCAAATCGCTCCACAGACGATGGCATTGCCACAACCCTTAATTTATGTACAAATGCTGTTCATAGACTTCTGTTCAGCATTCAGCATTGAAAAGCTGAGCCTGCTGGTACGGAACACCTCCCTCTGCAAATGGATCCTGGATCTCCTGACTGGGAAACCTCAGTCAGCCCGGATTGGGAACAGCATTTCCAGCACCACCACACTTAGGACTGGAGCCCCGCAGGGCTGTGTGCTAAGCCCACTACTGTTCACTCATGACTCACGACTGTGTAGCAATGCACAGCTCGAACCACATCATCAAGTTTGCCGATGACACGACCGTGGTGTGTCTCATCAGCAAGAACGGCGAGTCAGCATACAGAGAGGAGGTGCAACAGTTAACTGTCTTGTGTAGAGCCAACAACCTGTCTCTGAATGTTGATCAAACTAAAGAGATGGTTGTTGACTGCAGAAAAGCAAAGAGCGACCACTCTCCGCTGGTTTCGTTCTGCCAGCAGAATGAAAATGAATTCAATTCAATTTCATTCAAATTAAAAGTTTCAAATTCAAGCGCTTTTAACAACGGACATTGTCTCAAAGCAGCTTTACAGAACATAAGAAATATTATAAAATAGTGCAAAGATTTATGCAAAGATTCAAGATTAATGTTAGACTTATATTTAAATGCGTTTGTATTTATCTCTAATGAACACGTCTGAGGTGACTGAGGTGACTGTGGTGAGGAAAAACTCCCTTAGATGGAAGTAGAAGAAACCTTGAGAGGAACCAGACACAAAAGTGAACCTCATCCTCCTTTGGGTGACACTGGAGGGTGTGATTATAAACTGTTATAAACACCAGAGAGTGTTATTATGAATAATGTTCTTTCTACAGTCAGATACAGTCTGTCTGGTTCCTCTCAAGGTGTCTTCCACTCCCTTAGATGGATATCACCATTTACTCTGAAGAGAAACATTTGTGTGAACCATTTTTTTGTTTTCTTGAAACCTTTTACATGAATATATTGCCAAAGGCACAACTGGTGATGTGATGGCTCAGTGGTTAAGGATTCGAGTTACTGATCAGAAGGTTGGGGTTCAAGCCCCCAAGCTGTTGAGACATCAACGTTGTTTCCTTGAGCAAGGCCCTTAACCTCACCTGCTCCAGGGGTGCCGTACTATAGCTAACCCTGCGCTCTGACCCCAGGCTCATAATAACCTGGGATATGTGAAAACTTAAAGCATTTCACTGCATGTCTGCATGTGACAAATAAAATTTGAACTAGCTAGATAAAGAAAACATGGTACATTACAAGGGAAAAAAAAATCAACGCTGGTTATTAAGAAAGCAAAACTCTTCTGGGAAAGAGAGTTGAGTAAATAAAGTTTAGAGCCACACAAAATCATTGTAGGATAAATTTGGTGCTGGTATCTTTAATTATTCATTTTGACCTGTTTTGCTTTTCTCAGAAGACAAACATGGCAGAAATGTACATGATGCCCAACCCTGGGATGCCCAGTTACCCACCTGGGCTTGAGTACCTGACACAGGTAAGAGCTTCATGTGCTAACAGAATGTGTTTCTACAGCATGTTTTCCTTCACTTGATAAGAAATACACTTGATAAGAAGTGTGTTGTCATTCAGGTAACTCGTATATTTCATTGCATGCTGTACACTATATTGTTGCGCATACAATTAAAACATGATCTTATCTACTGCAGATCGATCAGCTGCTGATTAAACAGAAGGTGGAGCTCATCGAGGGTAAGATCAATAGCAGTCACAGGGTTGGTTCGTGATATCTAGGTTATGTGGCTACTTCCCTTGTGTCTATGCAAAATCTCAAGAGCCTGTTATCTTGTTAAACTAGCACACGTCCTCCTGTCCCACCTCGAGCTGAGTGAGCTCTAGAGACCTGCTTAGTATGATCCATAAAATAGAGTGAGCTAATGGCCTCATCACAGGTTTACACTCACTGCCCTGTTTGTACTGTAGTACAAGTACTAAGTGATTACTGTGTGTATGATGAGTGTTGTATGGTTAGGAAGTAAAAGTGTTGTCTTGGCCTGTCTGAGAAGATAATTTAATTACATCTAAGGGGCTTTTTACACCTGGTCACATGTGTTTTCTGTGATCGGAGAGCTATCCGATGGTAAAAAGACCAGGTCTATATGGAGACTTCAGGAGGTGGTCTGGGACGCATTTCAGATGAAACTGGACAGGTGTAAATGAATGTGGTTGTTCAAGCCCAGGTGTCCTGGGTCTTAAAACGCGCTGGTGCCACCAGCGAAAATGCAGCAAACAGTAAATGTTGTTTTTTGTAGCATAACCGTCGTAACGAGTTTTTTCGTCTTCTTTTTGATCGTATTCTGAAAACCCGCAAACACCAAAGCGTGTTCCGTTTCAATTACCCCGGAAATGAGGTAAAATATATTAGCATTTTGGGCGGGAGTAGAAAGATCGGATCGATATCCGATTCGCCGAGACGCGTTTATGTGGCCTAATGTAAATGGGACAGTTTTAACAAATCAGATAGCTATCGGATCAGAGACAACACATGAAGTGAGCAGGTGTAAAAAGGCCCTAAATGATCATCTAGTAGTTAATGCATTCATTTCTATCTAATATTTGCACAATAGAATACTTTACTAAAACCAAAGATCTAGTCCTTTTGTTATGAATAATATGTTTATTTATTTACTTAATTATTGTTTCTACCATAAATGTTTTGGAAAAAGAATGAGAAATATAAATGTACCAGGGACATTTTCGTGCACTCTTTTCCCCCATCTTGAGAACCAAAAAAGCTAATTTTGAAAATGTGGTTTATTACGTTAATAAAGAAACTTTACATGTGCTGTGATGGGTAGAAGAAATGTGACGTAAGTGTCGTACTGGGTGAAGTAGCGGGCTGGAGGTTGGATGGCATAGCTGGTGACTTTGGCAGGCAGGTTGAGTGTATGTGTCTGACTCGGTGAAAGGTTAGCAGGCACTGTCGGCTAGGTCAGCGGTGGTGGCGAACGCAGAGTGATAAGGGTGGAACCACGATAGAGGTTACTTTGTCAGTATGTTCTTACAATTGTTGGACATATTTGATAACTGACCTGAGCGGTGACTGCTGCTCTTCCCACACACTTCCTTGGCCACGTTTTGCAGGACCTGTGGTTACATTCCGAACAGGAGCTTAAAGGGTGTGAACCCTGTGGATGTATGTGCCATGTGGTTCCATCAGTGGACACTGAAGGGGATGCAGTGCTGGGTGGTAGACAAGGTGGGAAGGGAATGGGACCTTATCCTGCCCCACATCCTTTTGGTTGGCTGGGGAGGTGCCAATCCCTTCCCTCCTTGTCTACCACCCGGCACTACATCCCCTTCAGTGTCTGCTGGAAACGGCGGACATCCTCCGGTGTTTTATTTGCAACAAACGACACTGAACTATCATAAGTCAGGATGTAAATGGCATAACTGGGCCTGTGAACATGTCCTATTGTATCTCAACCCAGACATACAGTAGAGGAGCATCAGTTTTTTTGTCATGTTGCAGGAAGTGCCCTTATGAAGAGGGACCGCCTCAGGGTACCTGGTGGTGTAATCCACAACCACAATTATGACCCTGGGATGACTCTGGCAAGCGGCCCAACAGCATCCATGCTCGCATAGTACCTCTATCATCGGCATTGGGATAAGGGGCATCGGTGCTGGCGTCTTGGGGGCTGTTTATTGAAATTGGGGGCACTGTCGAAAACTCTGAATTTCTCTGTCAATTCCTGGGGAAAAAAATTCTGTTTATCCCCTACCAGGAGTGGCCACTCTCCTACCCAGCTTTGTATACACGCCTGTGCAGCAGATACTTAGTTTGTGTCACCATGGACGCATGACCCGTAGCTTGACCAGGCCTATAGCTTCTGGCCGAACAAAGGTGACTGTAATGTTACCCAGGAGTGCCTTTACACTTTTGACTCCTTTGTAAAGAGGATGGAGCTTACATTTTAAATATGCTGTTACAGATTGCACTGTAGTCAGAAATGGAAAACATATTTCTCTTTAGTTTGGATCATTTTATTAAGTACTTCATCCTGAATTCCATTTGATCTATCTGAATTGTCATTTCTACCAATAGTAGATATCTATGCAGTCTAAATTTGCACATAGTATGTTTAACTATGAAATTGTTTCAAATATTATACTTGTGTAGTTCTGGATTTGGGGGGGAGGGGGAGAGACAAGGAAATGATTACCGTAGGTCTGGAGGTTAGACTGAGGCTTCAGAACTTACACACAGCATCATGGATCATGTCTATGGATAATAAATCAGATTTTAAGTGAGTGCAGCGAAAAAGCAAAGCTGAATAAGGATAAGAAACCGTCACATTACCTTAACAGACCTTATTACTCACACTCAGCTGACATCTAGGAGATTTAAGAGCTCCTTAAACATGGCAAGGGTTTTTTTTTCCTTTAACATGTTGGGCATCCACATACAGTGGGAATATGTTCATAAAGAGTAAAAAAGTAAAGCTGAACTGCAAGTTGTGGGGAAAACTTTCTGCACAGCATTTCATCATTGTGTTATATCAAGGTATGTATAGTTTTATTTGATTCAGTATCTCTTTATTTGAACATAAAATATCATTATTTTAACTGAATATCTTATTTCACCTTGTGGCAAAATGGAGGCCTCAAAACAACTCCCAAATGACCTGAAAACAAAGTTTGTTGAACATTATGGTTTAGGGGAAGGCTACAAAAAGTTATCGCAGAGGAATCAGTTTTTGAATCAGAAACTGCTGATCCAAACACCCAAATATTTATAAATGAAAATCATGGAAATTGTCAGCGGTTCCTAAACTTTTGCATCCCACTTTTCACACACACACACACACACACACACACACACACACACACACACACACACACACACACACACACACACATATATATATATACACGTATGTGTGTGTGTATGCATGTAAATGTATATACACTTTTAAGTGTTGTTTCAAACAACATTAGGAAATGTTTCAAAGAACATTAGGAAATGTGATATGAAAAAAATAATAATTATATATATAATAATACTACAAGACTAAACCTGACTGTGTACAGTGTGAAACGATGTGGTTTTAGAACGTTACAGCTACATGCTCAGCAACTGAAACCCAATCAATACCTGAAAATCAGGTGAAAATATGGATGTAGCCGAACAACGCTTCACACAAACGTCTCAGTAGATAGAGCGTTAATAGTCGTTCCTCTACCATTCATATCAGTGTTAAGACAGTCAGCAGTGACATTTCCTGACAACCGTTTCGCACTAATGTGGAAATGTGTTTGCAGCTCTGGTCGGCTTCGAGAGCAATAACAAGTATGAAATCAAGAACTCGTTGGGCCAGAACGTGTTCTACGCGGTGGAGGAGAACGACTGTCTAACGCGGCAGTGCTGCGGCCCTCTGCGCTCCTTCACCATTCGCATCCTGGATAACTTCGGTCAGGAAGTGATCACAGTCAGCCGACCCCTAAAGTGCATGTCCTGCTTCTTCCCGTGCTGTCTTCAAGAGGTGAGTGCCCCGAGCAACGAGTGTGTTGTGTAGCACAAGACTAGATTATTGGTATACCTTCAGATCCTAAGTGTCTCATTTGCCTCTTTTTTTTTACTGAAAGAACATCTTTTTATTTGTTAAATATACTTTTTTTATACAATTTCTTTAAGAGCAATGGGAATATCTACCAATAAAGAGCTCCAGTGAACACTAGAGTTTCCAGTGAACAGTAGTGAAAAGCGTATGCATCTTGAATATAACCAAAATAATTATTAGAAACCAAATTTAAAGATTTTTAAACCAATTTCTAAACCAATTTGACTATTTTTAAGCTTAAGCTTGTGTTCTATTGGCAGTATTGATAAAAAAAAGGAAAAAAAAAGAAAATAGAAATATTTAAATAAATAGAAAGCTAAATATTTGAGTATATTCAAGATGATGTTCTAAGATGTAATTTTCCCATCACAAATTTTTATTTTAACAACAAATGACACATTTGGACTTTTATCCATTTATTGTGGAATTTCTTCCTCTTTCTTGAAGAAAAAAGAACCCAAACCCAGAGAAATCAGAAAGTGTAAACTTCAGTCCTAAAGATCTTCCTGTGGCAGTAAAAACATCGCTGTAGCGTCATGTGTAACTCTTCCCTCCATCTTTAAAAGTCATTACGAGCTTGGTCTACTGTACATTACCCCGACTTTCAGCTGTTTTTGGGTTCGACAGTGACCTTTGTTCTATAACTTCACTGCCGAATCGAGTGACATCTAATCCACAATGAAGAGAATACAAGACTTTACACCGAAGGAAAACCTCGTCTCTGTGATGCTGAAACGATTAGACAGATTCAAGTAATTTGAACATTTTGAGCCAGGATCTTGTTTTATTACCCATGATGTTTCTGTCCTGACAGAGATCTCGTGTCAGGGTCGGTACTGATGTTCCCGGCTTGGCAAGGCGTGCAGATGAACGATCCCAGCTCTCGCTGATGTTTTGGCAGGCAGCGTTCTTTTTTTTTTTCTTTTTTTATGAATGGAAATTCAGACCAAGTGGAACAGTTTCCAAGTTTCCAGGAAGTCTTCCAGTTGGGTTTTGAGTAAATCTCTCTCTCTCTCTCTCTCTCTCTCTCTCTCTCTCTCTCTCTCTCTCTCTCTGTGTGTCTCTGTCTATTTCTCCTCTCAGCTGGAGGTTCAGTCTCCACCAGGGAACATTGTTGGTTATGTGCTCCAAGAGTGGCATCCTTTCCTTCCCAAGTTCACCATCCAGAATGAGAACAAGGAGCCTGTACTGAAGCTGCAGGGACCCTTCTGCGGCTGGAGCTGCCTTCCAGACGTCGACTTTGAGGTACCGGGTCTCTGCCCATATCATTCATCATCACTCTGGCACCACATGAGATTCTCCAAGCCTTAAGAGATTAATGAGTGCTGCAGATTGGGTGAAATGCACTTCAAATAAGAGATCCCTGGGGTTCTGTTCAGAACTGAAAGAGGTTAATGGAGGTTAAAACAAACTAACAACAACAACAACAAAAAAGTCACTGTTAAGGTTTATATATGATGTGCTTCACTCGCACGTTTGTCAGATAAACCATGCTCCCCCTAGTGGAGTTTTTGTCTTTTGCAGGAGAAGCTAGCATAAAATTTAAAGCCGCATCCTAAACGACATACTACACACTAGGCATCAAGTAGTGTAGGGTCTAGAGCAGGGGTCGGCAACCCGGGGCTCCGGAGCCGCAAGTGGCTCTTTCATCCCTCTGCTGCGGCTCCCTGTAGATTTGGACAGTAAATATTTAATTTAAATTTATTTTATTTTAGTTAGTTAGTTTTTAAAAAAAAATGTTATTCTAAAGTCTAAGATCATGATGCTCTTGTAACATTAAAATAAACCAGGTTTAATTTGTTTGTCGCTCAAAATATGCGTCGTAAATGCCGACTCGCGAAATCCGACACAAAAGCAGACGCATTTTTGGTTCGCTGCAGCCGGCAAGTTAAAATTTTGACGTCATGAATACGAAGAGGACTCGATTAGACATTGTACATTTTATTTGAAAGTAACCTTCAACCCAGCGTCTTTTTTGTTTAAGGTTAGTTCAAACTGTTCAAAATATTTTTGTTTGCCTGCAGAAATAAGTTTGTTTACACTGTAGCAGTTCATTGATTTCATAAATGCAACACACTACAGTTTTTTCTACACTTTCCATAAAGGTAAAAAAAACAATATATGCAGCGTTATCTTCATTTTAGATGTCAAATGGGTTTTGTGGCTCCCTGTGTGTTTTTCTTCTGTGGGAAACGGGTCCAAATGGCGCTTTGAGTGTTTAAGGTTGCCGGTTGAATGTTAAAAGTGTAGAATCGCCTCAGACTGGGATGTATTAGCCTAGTGGTTAAGGTGTTGGGCTACCAATCGGAAGGTTGTGAGTTCGAGTCCTACGTCCACCAAGCTGCCACTGCTGGGCCCCTGAGCAAGGCCCTTAACCCTCAATTGCTCAGTTGTATAAAAAAATGAGAAAAATGTAAGTTGCTCTGGATGTAAGGGCGTCTGCTAAATGCTGTAAATGAACACTAACGTCTTCACAATAGCAGAATATTCTGGAATGTCGAAAAATGAACCACACAACCTGGGCTAATTTCAAAGACGCTTGTAAGACGTATTTTCCAACCGGAGTGTTGTCGGCCATCTTGAAAATGTTCTCACCCGGCGGCCAAGCCCAGTAGCTCTGCTCTTCTTCCTCGATTGTACACAATGGAGTAGAATAGTGCACTGCTATGCAATTTCAGACACACCTTAAGACTAGCATTAAGCTAAAACCTCACAAGCCAAGGGATTTCTTTTCTTTTTTAATGATGACCACCAGAAGGTACGACTCTGTGTCACTATGCTGGAGGATTGTCCAAGATTTAAGTCCCTTAAACCTAGAGGGAAAAAAAAGAAAACACTCTTGAGAAGCTCATATAGGAAATAATTCTGCTCAGGTGTTCATCATCAGCTGCTGAACGGCGTTCTTAAATAAAAGATAATAAAGAGAAATTAAAGACTAGTCTTAAATCAAGGATGTAATCAAAAGATCAGAGTCATGTATTTGGGTAACAAACACACTTCATACACACTTTTTACCCAAAGAGATGACTTAAGAGCACATGCGAATGACCGTATTTTAACCCAAGACTAAATATGAGAGACTAAATATAATTTATTCCATAAAAGACATTAATCTTTTTCAAATGGCAGGTGAGTCCCTGTTCTTCCCATCTGTCTTCACTTCACGGATGAAAGGTCCGAATTCCCTCTCAGCACTATTGATTGGATTTCCAGCTCTTTTCAGTGAGTCGAATCATTTGGCTCACTCTTCTGGCTCCCGAACGACTCATTGGCCTTGTTTTGGTTGTTCTGTTTCTGTGATTCATTTCTGTTTATCCTGGGGTTGGTGTGGGACCCAAACAAAGCGAAGTGTCTTAGCGCACATAATAGACCAAAATCAAAACGAAAAAAATGCTGAGTCGATATGTTTGTGTTCTCCATGTGCGTTTGTGATGACGTAAAACGAACATCTATTCCCTGTTGTTCGATAGAATAATCTGAGTCAAACCAGAGCAACTCGAAGTCGGACTGCGGCAAACGTACCCTGTGGGAAACCCACTTAACACTACATATAAAATATCTACAGAGGAAAACATATTGTACCCGCTCATTTCGGTTGGAACTCAATCCTCACCTAAAAGAGCAGAGTTTTTTTTTTTTTTGGAGACGATGCGTACTTATATGCCACTTTGCACTACAGCAGGTGGGGGAAAAACCCACCACAGTGCTAGATCTGATACCGTTGTTGATGTCATGCAGTTCAAATCCTGATCACTCCATCTGTTACTGGGAGCCTGGGGGCTAAACAGGCTATAATCTCTGGATGGGAGGGGCCATACTCTCTCTCCCATGTCAATCACAACAATAGCCAATCATGGTCAGAAGTGGCTTTCCTCTGAGTATGTTATGCATCTCTGTTCATCTTCATCCGGTAGCCGTCGTGTGATTTAGAAAGAGCTGACTGCTGTGTAGAAGGTGAAAAATGTATATCTGTATATATATATATATATATGTATATATATATACTGTGCAAAAGTTTTAGGCAGGTGTGAAAAAATGCTGTAAACAAAGAATGCTTTCAAAAATGGAAGTGTTAAACAATTATTTCCGTAAATGACCAAAATGCAGTGAAGGAACAAAAGAGAAATCTAAATCTAATCGATATTTGGTGTGACCAGCCTTTTGCCTTCAAAACAGCAGCAATTCTTCTAGGTACAGTACACTCGCACCCGGTTTTTGAAGGAACTCGGCCGGTAGGTCGTTCCAAACATCTTTGAGAACTAACCACAGATCTTCTGTGGATGTTGGCTTTCTCACATCCTTCTGTCTCTTCATGTCATCCCAGACACACTCGATGATGTCGAGATCAGGGCTCTGTGGGGGCTGTGCCATCACTTCCAGTACTTCCTGTACTTCTTTACGCTGAAGATAGTTCTAAATGACTTTGGCTGTATGTTCGGGGTCGTTGTCCTGCTGCAGAATAAATTCGGGGCCAATCATATGCCTCCCTGATGCTATTGCATGATGGATAAGTATCTGCCTGTATTTCTCAGCATTGAGAACCCCATTAATCATCCTGACCAAATCTCCAACTCCATTTGCAGAAATGCAGCCCCAAATGTTCAAGGAACCTCCACCATGCTTCACTGTTGCCTGCAGACACTCATTATTGTATCGCTCTCCAGCCCTTCGACAAACAAACCACCTTCTGTTATAGCCAAATATTTTAAACTTTGACTCATCAGTCCAGAGCACCTGCTGGCATTTTTCTGCACCCCAGTTCCTATGTTTCCGTGCATACTTGAGTCGCTTGGCCCTGTTCCCACGTCCGACGTACTGTATGGCTTGTTGGCTGCAATTCTTCCATGAAGACCACAGACTTCTCTGGACAGTAGATGGGTGTACCTGAGTCCGACTGGTTGCCAGTTCTGAGCTGATGGCACTGTTGGACATCTTCCGATTTCGAAGGGTAATAAGCTTGATGTGTCTTTCGTCTGCTGCACTAAGTTTCCTTGGCCGACCACCGCGTCTACGATCCTCAACGTTGCTCGTTTCTTTGTACTTCTTCAAAAGAGCTTGAACAGCACATCTTGAAACCCCAGTCTGTTTTGAAATCTTTGTCTTTGTCGATGCAGTATAACTTCCTTGTGTCTTGTTGCTGTGCTCAACCTTGCCATGACATGAATCTGTCTTTCACAGCCTCACTTTGGTAGCAGAGTTTGGCTGTTCCTCACCCAGCTTTAAGCCTCCTACACAGCTGTTTCTGTTTCAGTTCATGACTGGGTTTCAACCTACGTGTGACCTTGTTGACAGAAATAAACAATCATTATTTAGATTTCTGAACTCGTTCTTTGTTTACAGCATTTTTTCACACCTGCCTAAAACTTTTGCACAGTACTGCATATAAGAAATTTTACACATAATGTACACTTTGGTAACAGCTATATTAATATTAATTTAAATGCATTGGCCCAATGGTTAGGGTTCTACTGATCAGAAGGTCAGTGGTTCAAGTTCCAGCTTTGCTAAGCTAATGAATGCTGGGCCCTTGTACAAGGCCCTTAACCCTCTCTGATTTCTGGACTATATTTGTGACTAATAAAAGTTCTTTTTCAATATTTCTCATGTTTGGTGATTAGACAGTATTCTCAGCATCCTTATGCTTATTGGTTCCTGTTTACCTCAAATACACTGGAAGCTTCTCAATGCTAAAGCATTTTTTTCCCCAAATGACTAAAAGTATCGGGTAAGAAGTTTAGCCAATGAGAGATGACCGTGATCCTTAATGATTAGTTAGTCAGTCATTGGTCAAGATCTCACTGATCATCAGTCTTGTTTGTTTTCTGCTAAATCCATCTAAGCATCAGGCTGGAATATGCTTCATATCATAAATCCGCAGGAGAATTATAATAATAATAATAATAATGATAGGGGGGCACAGTGGCTTAGTGGGTAGCACGTTCGCCTCACACCTCCAGCGTTGGGGGTTCGATTCCCGCCTCCGCCTTGTGTGTGTGGAGTTTGCATGTTCTCCCCGTGCCTCGGGGGTTTCCTCCGGGTACTCCGGTTTCCTCCCCCGGTCCAAAGACATGCATGGTAGGTTGATTTGGCATCTCTGGAAAATTGTCCGTAGTGTGTGAGTGTGTAATTGCGTGAGTGAATGAGAGTGTGTGTGTGTGCCCTGCGATGGGTTGGCACTCTGTCCAGGGTGTATTCTACCTTGATGCCCGATGACGCCTGGGATAGGCACAGGCTCCCCGTGACCCGAGGTAGTTCAGATAAGCGGTAGAAAATGAGTGAGAGTGAGTGAGAATAATAATAATAATAATAATACATAATATTTTTAAAGAGTTAAATCTAGCCCTATATATGTATTGACTGCATACAAACATTTTACATGAATAAATAACGTTTGTGTTTCGGTCTTCTGACAGATTTTGACCATGGATGAAGTGAGCATCGGGAGAATCAGTAAACAGTGGTCCGGCCTTCTCCGAGAAGTCTTTACAGACTCCGATAACTTCGGGATCCAGTTCCCCATGGACCTCGATGTCCGAATGAAAGCGGTGATGATCGGACTCTGCTTCCTCATTGTGAGTACTCTCAGATCATCGGACTCTCAGGTCTCGCTACTGGGAATCTCATACCATGAACAATTTCTCACTTTTTCTCCAGCACACTTTACCCTGTCCAATCTTAGTTTCAGGAAATTCATCCATTTCTTTATCCCTTTGTCCCAGTACACTGGTGCTCTGTTCTGCCAGTTTCAATTGCTGTGCATTTTTGCTGGACACACAATCTTTATATTTCAGTTTTTGATTTATTTTCCTATTTCTCTTCTTCCTTTTACAGGACTTCATGTATTTCGAGACGAACAACTAACCTCTGAGCGAGTGAGAGCAACCCGAACAAAGCAGAAAGAAGAGTAAAAAGGGTCTGTTCCAGAAAGAGGACTGGGATGAATTAATCCTGTCAGCACGATTACCGAATCCAAAAAAACTAAATTAAACCAAATAATCCTTCATACGTTCAACCAGGATTACGAAAAACAAAAAGGACAATTTCTCATCAGTAAAACAAAAGATTTTTTTATCGCACTATATAAAAAGAAGGCTAAAAAAACTAAACTAAAAAAACTAAAATCATTTTTTAAAATTTAACTTAAAATAGAATTGTAACTCTATTTCATTTCAAATAAATTAACCTCAGCAACAAATGAAATTTCAAAACAGTTTTTAGGTCTAAAATTGGATCCAATGAGCAATTTACTGTAAAGAAATTAAGGCCTGTGTTCAAAACACAGAAGAGTTTTATTGAAGATTGAGGTTTAAAATGAAAATGAAGGTGAGAATTTGCTGTGTTTAAAATAAATACAGACCTTCAGTGAAAAGCCACAACATTTTACAACGTGAATATTTTCTGTGATATTTTGAGGAGTTTTTTTTTTCCCTTCCCCAGCAGATTTCCCATAGATTTGAGCTGGGACACACAGTGTGATGTCATCACAACACGCAAAAGGCCAAAGCCCTCATTCACATGCGGAGCTCTCATAGGACGTCATAACACGTTATAATGTGTCTCACTGGTAGAAGTTTAGAAGAAGAATCTTGGGCTTGTGTTCTTCCACAAATTCTAAAAGTTGCAAATAAAAATAAATAAATAAATAAATAATAATAATAAATAAAGATCAATATCAGGTAGCTTTGACAACAAAAATCACAAAACACTGCATGAAATACTGAAGATACTAAATGGTAAATAATAATATTAATAATAATAATAATAATTATTATTATTATTATTATTATTAATGATTTCACCAAATCAAGTAGTTTTCAAAATATATATCATTATTTTTTTCTTACATTTTGAAAATCCAATTCAAAGGGCTTTAGTGAAAGGTCCCAAAATTTTACAAGTGTTTAAATAAATATGAAGGATTAAGTCGCTTAAGCTAAGAGCCTAAAGGTTCATACGAACCCTTGTATCTGGAAGAAGAAAAAAAAAATCTGGATTTTCGTCATTCCCACTTTCTGGAACAGACCCAGATCAATTCCTTATTAAAATCCTAAAGCCTTTATATAACAAATTCATAGAAATGAGGTAGAATGAATTGTTTATTTAGCCATTATGTACAGGACTTTTCTTGTCCTCCCTCTTTTGCCCTGATCTCTTGCCCCACTTCTCAAGCAGAGCCGTATAAGCAGTTAATACTCATCCTAGCTGCTGTGCCATGAGGCTTTAAAGCTCATTTGATTCTCGCTACTCCTCATCCTCATCCTTCCTGCCTTCCTCAGACTGAAGTACATATAGATATTTAAATTCTGTAAGTGTTCATTTCAAGTGTTCATGTACGTGTAGTGACTTTGATTTGTGTTCTTACTTTAACAGAAAATCTACAAGTGCAACGCTGATGTAAAATATTTCTGACCGATGATTTCTGGGGTTTCGCTCTAATAACTGATACGACTGACCAAAACTATGTGACTCATTTTTTTAAATTCTGTAATAATACCATGGCACTGATATTCATCACTGGAAAGCCATTAATCCCTCCAGGATAGGCACTAAGAGTCTATTGTAAAGCTACTGTATTGATGTTTCTTTTATTTATTTGTGGGTTAATATTTAGCCATTTATATTTTTCAAGCTTTTTTTTTTTTTTGCTTTTTTTTTTTTTTGCTTTTTTTTTTTAAATATACTTCATAGTACTACCAAACGCGTGCAGTAGAGGGCGACAACAGCCTGGCAAAACCTCTGCACTTCCTACCTTTACTCTTCAGCCTTTTCCTTTTTTTTTTTTACTCAGGTAAATATGCATGAAACGTATGCTTGCACTTTACAAATGTGTGTGTGTGAGTCTGTGAAGCTGTAGTTCAGTCGATGCCCGTCGTGCTCGTTAATACAGAATGTAGTCTACGCACTGCCTTGTTCCACAGATTTTTATTAAATAAATTATTTATTTTCAACTTTCAGAGGTCTCATGGGTTTTGTGTGGCGACGTTGCAGTATAAAGTGTTACCCCGATTGTCAGGCATGTTCTACAAACATGGGTAAATATTTAATAAAGCATGTTTTAAATGATGGGAAGGAGGAAATAGAATCTTAAGCGCTAAAAAACTAGTTGATCCGAATGGAACGATTCTGGGAAAATAAGAACAGACGTGGAAGCAGATTATCTGTGATTTAGTGATACGTATATATATATTCACCTCGATGACATCTTCGCTGTGTCTCTCATGTCACTCGTTTACTGACTTTTGGTGGATTTCTTTCTCTAGGCAAAGTTGCAGTAGTAGTTATACTTTCCATGCTATAATATTGGATTCAATAATTTGTACCACTATGCTCAAGGTTTGGGATTTTTTAAATAAAAAACTAATGCTTTAACAGAACTTTTGTCTTGGCTCTGTTTTGATATCTCCTTGGCCTTCATGATCCTGTTTCTTTGGGTTCTCAAAGGAAATATGCAGTCTTCCAGGAACATGTAAACCACATGGCTTTCTGTCCAAGTCTATAGCTTCTTAGATCAGCCTGTGGAAAATTATTCCTAATGTTTTCTTGACCTAAATAACAAGTTCTAATGACTCACTGAATGCTTACATTAATCATGTTATGTGATTACTGTGATGGGTTGGAACCCTGTCCATGGTGTCTCCCACCTTGTCATCCACGTGGGCTCTGTGTAAGACAGCCCGCTATACTTCAGTTTGTATATACATATTTGTATGTATAGAGCTGGCTATCTAAATATCTGTGTGTTTGTGTGTGTGTGTGTGTGTGTGTGTGTGTGTGTGAGAGAGAGAGAGAGAGAGAGAGAGAGACAAAGAGACATTCTCTGAGTAAGTGTGGGAAATTTCCACTAGTAACATAAAGAGAAAATACGGTGTGTAAGAAAATATTCTCATGGAAGAACATTAATGCTAAAGTTTCAAATGATCTCATATATTTACTTTTATTATCAACCCCTAAATATAAACCGGAAAAAAAAAACTGTTTAATCCTCATAGATAAATTGTGAATTTTCCAAAGAAGAACATTAACATAACAACAGTTAGATAAAAAAGCTAGAGAAAAATGTAAAGGGAATGCAAAAGGAAAGGAAGTCAGCCTTGCCTTTCCTTTCCTTTCATTTTCCTTTCCTTTCCTTTCCTTTCCTTTCATTTTCCTTTCCTTTCCTTTCCTTTCCTTCCCTTTTCTAATCTGCTATGTTTTGAGTCAATAAAGAGCTGAGCTTGTTATAAAATTGCATCATCTCAATCCATCATCGCTTTTCTATCAATACAATATTGGGTTTTGAACCTCAACAAAACACCTCATCGATGGTGGTACAGATTTGTCAGCATTGCTGAAACCTCAGATCAGCTGTCCAGAAACCCAGATGTAGATTTAGATCATTAAAGTATGTGCTATTGGCGATGGTGAAGAAAACCTCAGAGACATCATGAAACTCTGGAGAGTCCAATCTGATCTAGTCCTCTACTGGGTGATAGAAAAATTGGGAATTTAACCAATTTTAAGGGGTTAAGTTTAATCCCCTGTTTTGTTTTGTTTTTTTAATAATGTCTTTAAAAATGTTTGGACTTAACAGCGACCATGAGACAAAGCTGACATCAACGGATCTCCTCGTTTATAGGCCGGATGGTTGGAAAATATTTAATTGATGATTGATTAGACTAGTAAGACTGATCTGTGAATGTTGTTCCAGCTTCAAAACATTGGCCTAATACATTCCACAGAGGATGGAAAAATGGAAAAAGGCAGATCAGTGATGTAATATAGGCAGAAATGTTTTAAACCCTACTGCATTGCTTTAGCAAGACTTACTGTCCACTGGCTAATGTCACCCGTCACAGACTGATTCGATTTGTGTGAAAAATATAGCCTTTTTTTGAATGAATTATGAATCATGAACAAAGATAATGTCACTTTCCCAAAACTACAGCATCAGGGTTAGTGCTTAAACATATATTTATAATGAAGGTAAATCGTTAAGACATATTGTTTGCGATTTGAATAGAATCCCAGTGCTTAGATCCACTTGAAATTTACACACATATCTTTACACACGTCTTTTTACTTTGCATTATTATGCAGTTCTAAAAAAAATCCCCAAAAGTACTCAGTTCCCCAGAGGTCACAATATAAGTCTTGCGATTTTAAAATAAATTCAAGAGATTTATTATCTTCTGTGCAGATGAATTAATAACAAGCAATAATTAATAGTAATCCCTCTATCATGTAGAATCAGAGAAGCAGCTCCATATCACGATGCTCCCACACCCATGCTTCACTCGGGATTTGGTGTTTTTTTGGAATCATACACACAACCCTTCTTTATCCAAATCTTAAAAAGTTGAATTATTTCAGAAGAGTTTTTCTGTTTGTTTTTTGTTTTTTTTTTCCTTTGATTTTTCTATTTTCGATTTGTTTACATTTTGTTTTTAAGACTGCTGAGCATCTTTAGAATATAGTAGTAGTAGTTTTAGTAGTTTATTGTTCTCTGTGTAAGTCTTGTTCTTGCTGTTTTCCGGTTGTCCTGCACCTCTTTTCATGTCGTTGCTGGCTTCTCTTTTCCTTAACGTTAGTCTGAGATTATGTTATGATCTCTTTAATGGCGCACCATTCCAGTGATGAGTTTCCATGAACCTCCACCTGCTTGTTACAGAACTAGTTGTACTGAAAGTGATGTTTAAGATCTCTGCGATGACTAGGGTTGGGAACCGAGAACCGGTTTTTATTCAGAACCGGTTCTGTTTAACAGGAACCGGAACCGTGCGGAATTTTTTAAGTTTCGGTTCCAAACGCAGTTCCGATGTGATAGGCAAAGCGCTGGGAGCGGTCACTTTAAATATCCATGTCTTACCTCATGAATATCAATTGTTTACACTGTTTACAGTCACGCAACCAAATTAACGCAGTTTACCACAGAAATCAGTCACTCGCGCTGCTGTGCTGAGGAACGCTTTGTGTTAAACATGTCTAAAAAAAGTCTAAAGTGTGGATTAATTCCCAAAGCTACAACAATGAAGCAAATCTACACCCTCTGAGATGGTTTTCTCCACAGCTGGAGATACAATAAGCCAGGAAAGGTCTCGTCTTCTCCCAGAGAAAGCAGACACGTTCATTTTTCTTCCGAAAATTTGCTAACTGTTTTGCTAGGTTGTAATTCTGGATGTTAAATTTGATGTTGGATTTATTGGAATTTAAATAGATATGAATTGAAATTCTCTGTTTAAAATATTTAAAGAGTGATTAATAAACACAAATGGAATTGTTTAAGTATTGTACATTATTTTTCACATTTCTTTTATTATGGAATCGGAATCAGAACCGGGAATCGTAAGGCAGAACCGGAACCGGAATCGGAACCAGAAATTTTTTTTTGTTACCCAACCCTAGCGATGACTGTGACTTTTTCTGTTTAATTAACTGTCTTTTCTTATTTCCTTATTTCTTATGTAACCTATATTGGGTTGTGAATGTTGGCATGTTGGTTAGCATGTTTGCCTGGTCAGGTTTGGCAGTTTGATTCCTGCCTCTGCTCTGTGTTTGGTGTTTGCATCATCTCTTGCTCATGGGGGTTACTACAGGTTCTCCAGTCTCATCCACCAGTCCAAAGACATGCATTGTAGGCTGATTGGCTTCTGTAAATTGTCCATAAAGTGTGTGTGAATGTTTCCCTGTGTTAATTTGGCTCCTCATCCAGCATGTCTGCCTACGTTGTGCCCCTGCCTTGTGCCTGACTTTACTATATACTGTATATAATGCCTCAGACAGGAGAAACTTCTCTCCTGTAATATAATGAATGGTGTTGAGAGGTTTTATGATGTCTGGGTTCTTTGTGATTATATGTTCGCTCCGTGTGTGCTTATTAAGCCAGTTACAATTTCAAGATGGTAGACAGTATAATTGAATCCAATGTCTCATGAAGCCGAATCGTAACAACGATGAGGATTGTTAGATCTTAATCGTCTCTTGGTTTGTTTTAGGACTCATTTAGACTTGGAAGAATCTTAGCACTACTTCTGCGGGGAAAGCTTCTAATGAAGGCTGGATACTGAGTTCAGGAGTAAAGCTGTGGTTTTCGGGTAAAGATGGCAAGTGAGTTTGTGGCCACAAGGGACAGGAACCGGAGGAATTAAAACTAACAAAATCCAGGCTTCGTGTGTCCACACTGTAAGATGCGGGAGACAGAATGAAGCAGTAAATTACAGAGATTCTTAGTAATAAATGTTGACAAAAGTGGAAGTGGTGCAGTAATGTTTGTTTAGGAGAGAATTAAAGTTTATGCGTTCAGTGAACCTTGGTAGTCATGGTACAGACAACTCGGCTATAAAGCTTCCCACTTTTATTATAGGGTGAAGAGTGCTATTAAATGCTTGCTTAAATGCTTGGTTGCGTTAGATAAACAAATCATCAAAAAAAAAATCAAACACAATTTGGTATGATGTAATCACACTGAAGTAGAATTTGTTTAAACAGATCATTCTTTTGCTATTGTTTAAAATAGTACTTTCTGTTTTGTTCTTCACTCTTTTATACCTGTGATGTAATGATTTATTATCATACTGTCTGGGTTTCCTTTTGAGTCTAGTTCCTCTCTTCATCATTCTTCATCTAAATCAACATCTGGCTTTCTTTGTTACTTGTGCTAGAACCTGTGCTAATAGTTTCTTCTTCTGGACTGTGACAAATTTTTTCAGAGATCTTTTGAACTTCCCCCCCTTTTTTTTTTTTTTTACTTCATATCTCCTTTCATTTTACCACTCATTCATTTCAGTTTAAAGCCTACAGATGAGTTTATAGATGAGTTTGTTGACAAATGCACTACTAAGAATCATGCCAGTTTTGACTTTGAGACATGCTCATTGAAGCTGTTATCACGGTACCACTTTTGCATGCAAACCTTAAGATTCTGCCTTGTTATTATATTGAAATATATAGCATTTGGTAGATGCACCTTGACCAGAGCAACTTACATTTACCTCATTTATACAACTGAGCAGTTAAGGGCTTAAGTGTCTTGCTCAAGGGCCTGGGATTGAAACTCCTACTCACTAATTGACACCCAGACTGATTTGCCTTTGAATAGATTGAAAGTTTGGCAAACAGGAAGAAAAACGAGCTCTGATTTGACTGAGATGTGACCATGGCCCTAATCAGATCAATTCCCCAAATTTCATTTGCTGGTTATAGATATAATTACACTCTTTCTTGAGATATTGCACTTCCTTTAATCTCGGACAAACACACACAACCCAAAAACATAAATCCATCTAATTGGGAAAAGAAAACTGAGGTAAGTTTCACTAATGTCTTAACGTTAACTGGCTATATTTAACCAAGTCAGCCTGAGTCCTTTCTAATCTCTGGTTAGACTAGCATTGATTCCAATAGATAATGTAATTAGCACAACAGCAAGTAATAACTAAACTTGAGTAAGTAATAACCAGTGTTGTGCTAGTTACTATGAAATAGTAACTAGTTACCGTTACTTATTACTTTGTTGATTACTTACACCAAAAAGTTAACGTGTTACTGTTAAAAGTAACTTTTTAGTTCCTTTTTTTAAAGAACGTTCTTTACTGTTCCCTTTTATGCGTTATGGCTTATACAAACACAAAACTGTTTGTTGATCTGTCCCTGGCTAACAGTCCGGTTAAAATCTAGTCGCTGTTGTTTGGCTTGAGGGGCTTGACTTACCGAGTGTGTCCACCGTAACCGGGTTAGATTCTAGCTTTGTCGAGGCATGTAGTTTCTACCCCCAGATTGGAGTTGCTGTTTATCGCAGTAGATAGGACCTTCGAACCAGAAAGGCATAGCTTAAATTTGACTAAAAGGGTTTTGTCTTTATGCTCAACTAATGTGAAATACTGAGCATATTTCCACTTTGAGTAACTGGTCTTGCTCTCGCCTTGACTCACCATTACTGCCGCACATACATGAATAAACAGAAACACGCTTCATGCTTACAGTGGTTCATGCTTACAGTGGTTGGCATCCAGCGATCCTACAATGCGTCGCTGCTGTAAACAGGTTAGGCTGTAGGCTACACTTCAGCCAAAATGCCTTATGGTAACGATAACAGAGATAATTTATTTAAAATAGTATTGCGTTAGAGTATTAGTTACTGTCAAAATTAACTGCGTTACAGTAACGTATTATTGCCCAACACTGGTAATAACTTAACTTGATTTCATCGATTACTTTTCACTTTTTTTGGCTCAATACTTCCTCTATTATTATATAATACTACAATTTTGATACATTATATTTTTACTTTAAATACTATATAGTTTTGTATCATTTATTTTTACAAAACTATATAATATTTAAATATATACTACTTTTTCCACTTGTGCCTCATGTTCAAATCGGGTTTCTTTCTTTCTTTCTTTCTTTCTTTCTTTCTTTCTTTCTTTCTTTCTTTCTTTCTTTCTTTCTTTCTTTCTATTGTAGTACAAAATATACAAAGCATGTGCTGCAAGCAGCAGAAATTTTTACCTCAGCCAGTACAGACAAATAGTGTACACTATATCTTGTCAAAGTTTTATTATTTTGTAGGAACAGTTTAATGCTATTGTGTAGTTAATTGCAAATTCTATAGACCAGTTTAAAAGTCTTGCAGATGGCGGGTCAGGCTTCTTAATGCTTGTCTACTCAGCTAAAGGCAGTCCACACTCAACCTACATGAAGGCTTTTATTATCGCAAACGTCTCTCCACCCCTTTCCCACTGAGCCCTTTGCATGCCCAAATGTGTGTGACTGGGCCCAAAATCTTTGTCCTGGCAGGTATATGGTGAAATGAACTTCCCCTGACAATCTGAACATCAATAGTTGAAGTCCTAGAGCTTTTCCCATCATTTAAATACGCACTAATTCCGAGATGCCTTCTAATATTTTTGCTTCGAGCTCATCGTACTAACTCTCCTCTAACAGAGTTTCAGCTTTAGTGATAGCTTTTTCACTCTAGTCACTCGGGATCCTTTTTAAATCAATGGGAATAGTTTCTGCCAAGCATTTTTTGGACTAGCTTAATCTTCTTTTTTAAGAAATTATTCCATACTATTCCAGTCTTCCCTGTTTCAGCTCCTGGGCAGTTCAAAATAACAACCCACACATGTTGCTGTCCAGTGGATCTTAATGACAAGAAACACCAGCATGTGTTTTCGATTATTTTAATGAGGATGATTAAATTAAAATAATTTGATTAACATAATGATATAATTAGTTATATAAGCACTCTAGGACCTGTGGAAGCATGCACGTCACTCTATTTGTTTATTTTATTTCTTTTTTTGGATAAGATGAACAGAATTATGAGGTCTGAGAGATTTTTGGTAATTTTCGTATAATAGGCATTGACTTACCATATAATACAGTCTTTGCAATACTGGCCAAAATAACCAGAATGCTTCAGATTTAATTAATAAAAATCACAAAACCATGCTATTGCATTCTGTAGAAAAGCAGCCTGTGTCTGAATCCCAGTCCAGTACAATATTCATTCAGTAGTCTAATGTTTAAATTAAAGGTGCGGTTTCCGTTGTTTGAAAGCCAATGGTGACATTTGAAATCACAGAAACAAACATGTCCCTAACCCAAATGGGTCCCACCCCTGTATCGATAGCTCCGCCCACACATACATACGTAACCCAGGCAACTAATGGAAAGAAATGTGTCTTTATCATAGCTGAAGGGAAGAACAATATGATTGCAGATAAACAAACAAGCAAAAATGACACACAAGCATAATCATGTAAAGGACAAAGGCATATATTAGTTCTGTGTAACAAAGCAAAACCAACGTTACTCACCTATCGAGAAGGAAAAAAGCGCCTCGGCGTCTTAAGTAAAGTCGGCCGTATATTCACAGATGGGAGTTTCCCGAGTCAATAACTCCTGAGCTAAACGCTGTTACTACACAAAACGCGGTTGTAGCTGCCTCTCTACATTACTACGATAGAAAAGATGTGTTATTTGTGTAGTAACAGCGTTTAGCTCAGGAGTTATTGACTCAGGAAACTCCAATCTGTGAATATGTGGCCAACTTCCTGCTCCTTCAGTTCTCTCCAGCGCTGGAAAGCTGATCCTATATTAACACGTCCTACTTCTTGTCTTATCGTAAGTCTTTCTTCTCTTTCTTTCTTTGTTTTTATCCTCCATGTCAATGTTAGCTTTCTGCTAATGTCACACATGCGCACTGAACGCTCTCTCCGCACATATTGACAAGACCCACCTCTTTCTGCTCATTGGCTACACGTTTGTTTTGATTTTTGTTTTGTTTGTCATCCCGACTTAGTTTTCTGAAGCATTTCTCAAACAACGGAGACCCCACCTTTAATACAACTTTATAGCAGTTCTGAGCAAGCAGACCCTCCATCGTTGTGGCTCCATAATTTTAATGTTGGATATGGTTCTACACTGTAGCTCCAGTATGAACAGGAGTTTGATGACTAAAACAGTAATGTGGAACCTCTTCACCATGAACAGAACCCAGTTTAAAATATGGAGGCAGATCGAATTTTAGACATGTTTATTGAAGGTGTTATCACAGTGCACTTTTGCATAAATGCAAACCCTAAGATTCTGCCTTATTACTATGTTTAGAAATATGGCATTTGGTACATAACCTTTATCAGTGCAACTTACATTTACTTCATTCATGCAACTAGCGATGAATGCAATACAGATATAAGCACTTATGTATGTCGCGATGGATAAAGGCATCTGCCAAATGATGTAAATGTAAATGTAAGTGTAAATGAGGGTTGTTAAGTGTCTTGCTCAAGGTCCCAGCAGTGTCAGCTATCCTATATTTAACCACATATTTTGAGATATTACACTAACAGGAACTTCCTATTGGCTGACTGCCAGAAAGACAACTGTCAGGTCATTGACATGAAAGAATAATTCCATATCAATCCCACAAATATTCAACCACTCTATCAGAGAATGTGGGGGAGCTTCTCCCTGCAGGTCATTCAGGCCCCTAACCAGGAGAACTGTGGGAAAATAATTTTAAGTCGTTGTTTGATTTCCTTTAATTCTAGCATATTTTTGTGGATCATTTAGAAGCCAAATCAAGTTACAATGCTAAATAAATTCAAACTTTACATTAGACTCGTGGGTCCTGTATCTCATTAATATGAAAGGAAAGGGGCAAGTTAACTCAGGGTATCATTTGTCTCTTTGTGCCATTTGTCCCATTGTTTAAGGTGGCCATTTGATTCAAGGTCAGAGAAAGAGTGTTATGTGAATGGGATTACGGGTGAAATTCCAGGATCTGGTGTGGGGGCTGTTGCATCCTTTCATGCTTTGATTGTCACCTGAGTGTTTTGTCTCTATCTGATGGGACTGCCCCCTAAAATGTGTATATTTACAATGTATTACAACTTTAAGTCAGACTTGATGACTGCAGCACCCGTGCCAGTACGCTCTGACTTGACTTGTTTCATCGTGTATCTACACGATGCACAAGGATATCCAAGTCTCCTGGTCTTCTCTGGAAAAAGTTTAAAACAGATGGTGCCGTGACCCGGATAGAGCTTCTCATCTCACTAAACTTCTACAAAACTTCAATCTACAGACTCCAGATTTTTTCCAACAAAACTTTGTTTGGTGAGTGTCACTCTATCCAAAGAACCTACAGACCAGTATACATGTGGTTATCCCCTTCTGGTTTATTCTCTGTTGATCAGGGAAGACTTTTGGTTTATCCTCTGTTGGTCAGGTAAGACTTTTGGGTTGTCCTCTGTTTAGGCAGGGAAGAATTTTTGGTTTATCCTCTGTTGATCGGGGAGGAGTTTTGGTTTATCCTCTGTGTATCAGGAAAGAAATTTGGGTTATCCTCTCTTGATCAGGGAAGATTTTTGGTTTTTCCCCTGTACATCAGGGAGGAATTGTGTGCTATCCTCTAGAAACCAAAAAAAGTTATGGGTTATTCCCTACTTTAGAGAAACTAACAGTAGATTGTCTAAAAAGAGAAATCCCATAGCAATCAAAATGTTTAAAAAGAATGCAAGACTGATCCCCATGACTGAAAAAGGTGGATTAGCTACCCCTTTGTGGACTAGTGGAGAGTTCAAATCAATGTTAGCCGAGCAAATGAATGTTATAGTGACAGACTCAGATGAACAGAATATGACAAAGAAATATGGCATCCATCCAGACAAAGTATGGTCTATTGAAGAGTGCAAAAAGGTGCGAGGTGCTTATATCAGAAAGAAAAATGTCAAAGGAATTATCAGTTGCCACATGGCATTTTGTGTTACCTCAGCACATTAGCATGCACAACGTATTGCAGAGCTAGCAGAGCAAAACAAGAAATTACGTGCTCGAGCATCTTCCACTACTAAGAAGTTAGGGCACAGCAAGACATCAGGAAAAAAATATTCAATAGTGTCAACAACATCAGAAAATGTATATCCTGACTTGCATTCCTTGTCTAACCAAGAGGGAGATAATGTGTCCCTTAATGACCTTACTGACCAGCCAGTCAATGCCCTTGAAGTGTGTGGAACACAAAAAAGGGTTCATAGTAGAAAAGAAGAGGTAGGAAATACTCCTTGCCTGTCTCCAGTTTTACAAGTGCAAACAGTCATTAAAGCTTTGGGGCCTGAAGCAATCGAGAGACTTTCTCAAAGTTTGCCATCAGCACATTCTAATTTTTTTGAATTTAGGAGAACATTAGCAAAAAAACTGCATCTCTATGACATGTCTCTAGTGGAGGTCACTCAACTTATCTCTCAGGTGTTAACAGAATCAGAATTTAAGTGTTTTGAAAGTAAGGTGTATACTTCTGATTTCAAACATGCCAGCAAAGATGAGTTTCGTGAAGGAGTCCTTAGGATACCAAAGGATATTATTAAGGATATATTAAGGATATATTATACAAAGATTGACTGGGCCAGAGTCACTAGCTGTGTGCAGAAAAAGAAAGAAACTGTGAGACAATACACTGAAAGATTTTGTCAATCTGCAGTTGCATACAGTGGAATAGCCAACAGTCCAGATAATGTATTAGATGATAAGGGACCATTAGTCAGGGCATGGTTTGATGGCCTTTGGAATACAGAAATGCGTTGCCTTTCTTAGACCTTACTTGGTCTACTCAAACACTGAAAAGCAACTTGGACAGGTTAGCGATCTGGGAAAAGGATTCTGTTGTTAAGATAAAAGTTAGAACAGCCACAGCATCGCTAAATATTTCCTATGCAGAGACTAGGCAAGAACCCGGATTCCCTAAGAGAGAGGGAACATGTAACTACTGTGGAAAATCGGGGCACTGGGTAAAAGATAGTAGAAAAAAGTAGCAAGATAGCAGAAGAAATTTACAACATAACCCCTCACCCACCCAGCCTGCTTATAACCCAGAGGTAGTCCATCCTATTTCTAGTGAAACCCTAGGACAGCTTGCTCAGGCCTGTACAAATGTAGTTTTAGGCAAAACAATAAAAGTCAAGTGTCCAAATTCAGTATCCACATCAATGAATCAAGCTAAAATCACCTCCTCCTGTTGGTTAACTACACTCACAGCCCTAAACGTGGTTTAGGACCATGCCCTTGTCACTAACCCATTCTCTTGTGTGATGTCTGCAATGACTGATGTTCCTTTAGAGCAGGGGTCGGCACAAGTGGCTCTTTCATCCCTATGCTGCGGCTCACTGTAGATTTTAAATTTATTTTATTTTAGTTAGTTCGTTTTTTAAAAAATGTAATTCTAAATTCTAAGAATATGATGCTCTTGTAACATTAAAATAAACCGTCTTTAATTTTTTTTGTCGCTCAAAATATGAGTCATAACCGCCGACACAGAAGCAGACGCATGTTTGGTTTGCTTAAGCCGGCAAGTTAAAATTTTGATGTCATGCAGGGCTGTCAAGTGTCACGCATTGAGAGTGACAGTCATGCATTTGGGTCTTTTGTTACGCTCTCCCGCCACACATCGTATTTCTCACGCAGAAAAACTTTTTGACTATTTATCATATATTTAATAACCCGCAGCGCCCAAAATGTATCAGTCCGCACCGCTGTCTCTATGGAACCGGCCAGGAACCAAGCTCCTGGAGTTCTCAGTCGAGCCTGACACTTATCAGCCAATCAAAAAAAGAGGCTACACAATAGCCAATCAGAAAATAGCACTAGATTTAAGATTTAACGCAACAACCAATGAAAAATATTGGAGTTGCGGGGGGGATGTTGGAGATGTCAAGCTTGCCTGTCTTCAAAACTTGAGAGATCTGGCCATGAATATGAAGAGGACTCAATTAGACATTGGACATTTTATTTGAAAGTAACCTTCAACCCAGCGACTTTTTTCTTAAGGTCAGTTCAAACTGTTCAAAATATTTTTGTTTGCCTGCAGAAATAAAATTTCGTTTACTCGGTAGCAATTCATTGATTTCATAAATGCAACACATTACAGTTTTTTCTACACTTTCCGTAGAAGTAAAAAACGATATATGCAGTTATCTTCATTTTAGATGTCAAAAGGGTTTTGTGGCTCCCTGGTTTTTTTTTTTTTTTTCTGTGGGAAACGGGTCCAAATGGCTATTTGAGTGTTTAAGGTTGCCGACCCCTGCTTTAGAGGATGAAGAAATGACTCATTATTGTGTTATGCTTATACAGTCCTCTTCAAATGCTATTGCAGAGACTCAGCTAAATACTGCTGATTTTGAATTGTTTGTTGATGGTTCAGCTCAAGTCACTGGAGGGAATAGAAGAGCAAGAAAAGCAATGACCTCTGTATCTGATGTAGTAGCTTCTAGTCATCTCCCAGATTCCAAATCTCTTGCAGACATAGCTGCTAAAAAAGCCTGTTCATACAGTACAGTGCAAGTGGGTACTAGAATGACAACAACCAGTGTCATTATACCTCCAGAGTCTCTAACAAAGATGTCCATATCTACAAAGATGTTCTGATGTATGAAGCATGGAAATGGTTAGATAAGTCAAGTCAAGTCAAGAGTCAAGTCAAGAAGCTTTTATTGTAATTTCAACCATATACAGCTGTTGCAGTACACAGTGAAATGAGACAACGTTTCTCCAGGATCATGGTGCTACATAAAACAAAGACAGAGCTAAGGACTTAGTAAGTTAATCCTAGCCACATAAAGTGCAAATGTGCAACCTGGTGCAAACAGTGCAGGACAAGACAAACAAGACAGTGCAGGACATAAGACAGTGCAGGACAAAAAACAGTGCAGACATAAAGTTACAAGACAATACAAAAAGTACAAAAAATGCAATACACAAAAGACAATAAACAGTAACAGAAACAGCGCCGACCGACCGGTGTGTATACTGTGTGTATACTGTGTGTGTATACTGTGTGTATACTGTGTGTATACTGTGTGTGTATACTGTGTGTATACTGTGTGTGTATACTGTGTGTATACTGTGTGTGTATACTGTGTGTATATACTGTGTGTGTATACTGTGTGTGTATACTGTGTGTGTATACTGTGTGTGTGTGTGTATACTGTGTGTGTATACTGTGTGTGTATAATGTGTGTGTATACTGTGTGTGTATACTGTGTGTCTATAATGTGTGTGTATACTGTGTGTAGCAGCAGGTCCTTTGGATAATATATAGAGTTGTGCAAAAAACAGCAAATGACTGAAATATTGTATAGTATGTGCGTAATGGCTGAGATATTGTACAATATGTGCAAAAACAGCTGAAATGTTGGACAGTATGTGCAAAAACAGCATAAAAGTGTGCAAAACAGTGTGTGTGTTTTGTGAGGGTCTATGCAGTCCATACATATGATGTGTGTGTTTGTTGTGCTCAGTACAGTACAGTTCAGTTATTGAGAAGTCTGATGGCTTGTGGGAAGAAACTGTTACACAGTCTGGTCGTGAGGGCCCGAATGCTTCGGTACCTTTTTCCAGACGGCAGGAGGGTGAAGATTGTGTGTGAGGGGTGTGTGGGGTCATCGACAATGCTGTTGGCTTTGCGGATGCAGCGTGTGGTGTAAGTGTCCATGATAGAGGGAAGAGAGACCCCAATGATCTTCTCCGCTGTCCTCACTATCCGCTGCAGGGTTTTGCGATCCGAGATCATACAGCTCCCAAACCAGACAGTGATGCAGCTGCTCAGGATGCTCTCAATGGTCCCTCTGTAGAACATGAAGCCATGATAAGGGAGCCATGGTTGATTTTACAGGCTGCTGGACCAAAGGGGGAAAATATATGGCACCAGAATCACTTCTGCCATATTTTGCTCAGCAGTTACATAACTTAGGTCACATTAGTCCAGCAGCAATGATTCAACCTTTGTCAAATCACTGGTGGAATCCTGGAATCCGGCTTTTAGAGGTATAGCCAAAGAGCCAGACAAACAGAATAATAACATCCCATCAGCAGCACATACCCCAGCCCCACGAGGGCCTTTTCAACACTTACAGGTAGATTAAATCTCAATGAACCCATGTAAGGGAAAGTCTGATGTCTCAGTAGTTGTAGATTTTGAAATCATTGAAAGAAGTTGCCCGATGCTTAAAATGAAGTGGAATCTTCGTTGTCCATATAGACCACAAGAATTAGGTCAAGTAGCGAGCGCAAACAGGACGTATTTTACAGGAGAAGTAGTGAAGGAAGCAGAATGCTACTATGTAAAGGAAAAAGTTGGACTCATGTATCACACTGTAAAGTAGCTCCATCACCTGCAGGGATAGACTAGGACACACAGACCAGTAAGGAGCCCAGGGAGGAACCGAAGGCAGTAGGCCTCGTGGGTCAACCCGGTGGTGAAGAGTTCCTCATAGAATTCCCCTTTTATTAACTTATCCTTACCTAACTGGTCCTTAGGTGTCATAACACTTCAGATTAGGGAAAGTAAACTAAAAAAAACTATACGATCACAGAGATTCTGAAACTAAAAACAATACAGTGAAAAAGGGAAAGTGACGTGACATATGGCTAAGTACGGTGACCCATACTTAGAATTTGTTCTCTGCATTTAACCCATTCAAAGTGCACACACACACACACCGTGAACACACACCCGGAGCAGTGGGCAGCCATTTATGCTGCGGCACCCGGGGAGCAGTTGGGGGGTTTGGTGCCTTGCTCAAGGGCACCTCAGTCGTGGCCGGCCCGAGACAGACAAGTCAGACTCTCTAACCATTAGGCCATGACTGCCCAACACTATCACATACATCTTGAATATAAACTGTAGTATGGAAATATTGCTCTCCTGCTTCTCTCTTGCTTGCCTTCTTATTTTTGTTTTACAGATACAAGGACTGAAAAGCACTGCAAAAACTAAGGCAACAGAAGCACCAAAGCACTGACATCTGATGACATTTGCAGAACAACTGCTCAGGACTGGCAGACAACAACAATTCTTACTGTCTTCATTTACCTGATGACAAAAGGGATATCATATACCAAGCTACAATGTGCACTGCGGAAGCTTTGGACTACAAAAAAACAACAACAAAGAACTATTACCCTTAATCACATTAAGAGACACCAAAAAAAGAAATACGTTTTCTTTTGCCTGCAACTCAAAGTTGCAAGAATACTGTCTCTATGTTAAAGCACGCAGGCCAGATATATTTTGTAAATAGAAAACTGAGCATGATTTTATTTTATTTATTATTATTGACGTAAATCTATTGTGAGAGTTATTAGAACTCTCAAAGGGGTAATTGTGGGAAAATAATTTTAAGTCATTGTTTTATTTCCTTTTAGTTCTAGCATATTTTTGTGGATCATTAGAGAAGCCAAATCAAGTTGACTTGTGGGTCCTGTATCTTATTAATATGAAAAGAAAGGGGCAAGTTAAAGGCAGGGTCTCCGATTTTTGAAAGCCAATGTCGACATATAAAATCACCAAAACAAACACGCCCCTAACCCAAATGGGTCCCACCCCTGTATCGATAGCTCCACCCACATATACATACGTAACCCAGGCAAATATTGGAAAGAAATGTGTCTTTATCATAGCTGAAGGGAAGAACAATACGGTTGTAGATAAACAAACAAGCAAAAATGACACACAAGCATAATCATGTAAAGGACAAAGGCATAAATTAGTTCTGTGTAACAAAGCAAAACCAACCAACAAAACCATCGAGAAGGACAAAAGCACCTCGGCGTCTTAAGTAAAGTTGAGTTTCCCGAGTCAATAACTCCTGAGCTAAACGCTGTTACTACACAAAACGCGGTTGTAGCTGCCTCTCTACATTACTACGATAGAAGAGATGTGTTATTTGTGTAGTAACAGCGTTTAGCTCAGGAGTTATTGACTCGGGAAACTCCAACCTGTGAATATGTGGCCAACTTCCTGCTCCTTCAGTTCTCTCCAGTGCTGGAAAGCTGATCCTATATTAACACGTGTCGTGTTTCTTGCCTTATCGCAAGCCTTTCTTTTTTTTCTTTTTATCCTCCATGTCAATGCTAAAACCGCTTTCTGCTAATGTCACATATGCGCACTGAATGTCACATCTCCGCCCATATTGACAAGACCCGCCCCTTTCTGCTCATTGGCTACAGGTTTGTTTTGATTTTTGTTTATTATTCGGCCCGACTCAGTTTTCTGAAGCATTTCTCAAAAATCGGAGACCCTGCATTTAACTCAGGGTATCATTTGTCTCTTTGTGCCATCTGTCCCATTGTTTAAGGTGGCCATTTGATACAAGGTCCGAGAAAGAGTGTTATGTTAATGGGATTACGGGTGAAATTCCAGGATCTGGTGTGGGGGCTGTTGCATCCTTTCATGCTTTGATTGTCACCTGAGTGTTTTGTCTCTATCTGATGGAACTGCCCCCTAAAATGTGTATATTTACAATGTATTACAACTTTAAGTCAGACTTGATGACTGCAGCACCCGTGCCAGTACGCTCTGACTTGCAGACTCATTTCATCGTGTATCTACAATAAAGACTACTGCACAAGGATATCCAAGTCTCCTGGTCTTCTCTGGACTTTTCAAGATTGCCTCAACACTAACTACATATGACCATATTCGCACACATCAATGCACCGTATTCAATACTATCTCTGTTTCTAATTATATTTTCTGATATATGTTTTGATCTATTTATTTCTTCTTTTTATTGTAGGTACTTTGTGCCTTATTTATTTTCTTTATATCTTTTTATTCGCTATTAATAGGCTATTTTTACATCATGGACAGTCATAAAAAGCATTTCACTACGTGTCATAGTGTGCATGATTGTTTATGTGACAAATTAAATTTAAACTGAAATTTGTTAATAGAAAAATAAATGAAATGGATGCCAAAAAAATGGAGCATTATTCCATGCTACCTCACCCTGCATATATCAGTGCATATTTAAGTGCAAAAACTGAAAGGATTAAAACAACTATGTGCTCCTCAGTGCATTTTGAACTTACCCTGAACTGTACACTTTGATAAGGAAATACTTTACACAAATGAGTGCAGCATGAATCACACCTCCAGGTTCTGTGCTTGCCTGGAAACAGTTTAGTTAATGTTGTCCTTCGTCTGCTATTTGTTTAGGGTTTCCACAGTGGATCATCCAATCCACGTGTTTGATTTCAGGACAGGTTTTATACTGGATATGTTTCCTGATGCCACCCTCACGTTTTATCCAGACTTGGGACTGGGACTGAGAAGTAAGTCTGCAGTGGTGAGAGTGTGGGAACCGTCTGCTGGGCCATCAGGGAAAAACAGCATAGTTAACAATAACTACATCACCACCACCCCATGCAAACAAAAAAAATGATGGTGATATAAATACAAAGCATTATATCTGTGTTGGTGACTAGATTCTTTTTCCAAAGCCAAAGATTTCTCTCTGAAAGCCAAATAATTCATCTTGTTGTCTTTGTCCAAAATAAACCAAAGAAAGAAATGCCATACATTCCCTATTCAGTGGAAATCTGTTTCTTTTCAAAACTAATCGTTTGAGCCAAGAGAATGTTAATTGTTATCTGTAAATCTGAGTAAACTGCTGATAACCTGAAACAATCCCAAAGCTCTTTTTGCTTGTGCAGCTGAGGTTTGCGCTTACGTTTACTCTCAATCTGTTTAAACACGGAAGACAGAATGTGCTAAGCACTGTAACTGCTCCAGAATGCCAGAACAGCAAGTAAGAAGAAATTTGGCAGTGCTTTGTTTGCTTGGAGTCGAGTAAATGGGGCTTAGTGAACATATGGGTTGCAGGAAGCGATGTTCACACAGACAGACTGCACATTTACCTGAATAAATGTCCTGTAAGTGTAGCTACTAGATACGTGAACCTATAAAGTTGTTTATTCTTGATAGAGTCCAACAACAGACCTTTAGATTTACTAATCTGGGGAACAGCAACAACTCCAAACTGATTACAAGTCAGATAAAGTTCCTCTGGAACTCTTTACTGCTCTCCATCAGATAACTCAAATAGCTCCCAGCACAGCATTTAGCTTAAGAAAGGAATAAAGCATGTCAGGGCATTCTGGGAAAATAATCAGTGACAGTCTGGAAACACTCAGGGGTAGAATCTTCATCATCATCATCATCATCATCATCATCATCATCATCATCATCATCATCATCATCCTCATCATCATTATCACCTCCAATGAGGGTCTATCAACAAAACTCTGCAGGTTAAACGCCATGAAACTTCACAAATGCCACAAGAATTAATTTGCTCAACCTAACGTTCACCCAAAATTCTGCCTGTAAATAAAACACACACCCCAACCCCAACAAAGGCGACCGTATCCGCTTTTTAGGACGAGCCCCAATTATGTTACGTCTCACCTTGGGTCTAGAGGATATGAGGACATAACACGTGAAAATTTAGTTATTAAAAATGCGGTTCAAAGAAAACCACAGAATTCATTTTCTTTCCTTCCTTCCTTCCTTCCTTCCTTCCTTCCTTCCTTCCTTCCTTCCTTCCTTCCTTCCTTCTTTCCTTCCTATCATCTTTCTTTACTTTTATCCTTATAACCTTTTTCATAACACTTATTTTCCCTCCTTTCTTCCTCCCTCCCTTTCTCATTTCCCTCCTTTCTTCCTCTCTCCCTTTCACTTCCTTTCTTTCTTTCTTTCTTTCTTTCTTTCTTTCTTTCTTTCTTTCTTTCTTTCTTTCTTTCCTTCTTTCTTTCTTTCTTTCTTTCTTTCTTTCTTTCTTTCTTTCTTTCTTTCTTTCTTTCTTTCTTTCTTTCTTTCTTTCTTTCTTTCTTTCTTAATTCCTTCCTTCCTCCCTCCCTCCCATCTTTCTTTACTTATATCCTTTTAACTTTTTTCATAACACTTATCTTCCTTCCTTCCTTCCTTCCTTCCTTCCTTCCTTCCTTCCTTCCTTCCTTCCTTCCTTCCTTCCTTCCTTCTTTCCTTCCTACCTTCCTTCCTTCCTTCCTTCCTTCATTCCTTCCTTCCTTCCTTCCTTCCTTCCTTCCTTCCTTCCTTCGGGTGGTGTGATGTGGTCTGACTGTGGCAGTGCAGGTGTTATTGTTTTTTTTTTACACATTACTATTTATTTAATATATATGAAATTTGATCTTTTTGGGTTAGATTTTATTTTGCATCTATGAAACAAGATAGTTCTTGTTCTCAGATATGTTAAAGCAGCAACAAAACATGCTTACAGCTTTATCTTTTACAAAGCGACAGAGCTGGAGACTCCTTCCCTGGATGTAACAATCAACAGTGATCTGGTAGAAATAGATGCAAAGCTGTTGTTATCATTAAATTCTGTTGTTGAGCATTTCTTAAAACCCCACAATTCTTCTCTCTGCATAAAAAGAAATCAGGGCACCGGACATCTGTGGCCACGTGATGTGAATGTTTGTTATTCCTGCTTTCCAAAATTGGAGGATTCCCGATGTATATACTTTCCCCTGACTTATGGACTTTGCCTAAATTACACAGCCTGACTCGGTCACAGAGGCAGCAGTGTGAGACGTGCAAGACGTGTAATCTACAAAAAAAACCAAAACTCTATGCTGTCTTTCTTTTCACGAAATGCTGACTAAGTTTATTCCAGTAAATCTGAGAGAAAGGTATGTCGTTCGTCATGTTTGCTGTTACAATGGATTCATTTGGATCCAGCATGACTACTATTCTGTAAAAGTGACTCAATGCTTAAGAAAAGGTTCAGCAAACATCTGTGCAAACACACCCCAGGAGGCAGGGAGGTGAAGCCTATTGACACGCAGCATTTGCTCAATTTATAACACTCTTCCTGTATCGAAAAAAAGTTAGGTGTGTGGTTCTGCAGAAGTTCTATACAGTTAATATCATTTATAACTACATATGTAAAAAAAAAAAAGGAAAGATTTTGAGTGTGTACTGTGATCGTGATCGGAAAATACTCTACGGCAGGGTAGTGTGATGAAGTTTCTCGATGTCTTTACGATGGCTTTTAAGATGATCAATGTTCTGGAAGGTCTTTTATACTCATCTCCTGATTAATACGTCAAACTTTCAATATGTGAGATTCCACACTTTGTGGAGATGATCAACACTCGGATGAAACCAACAAGATCCAGAGAAAACGCTGATTTATTTCATTGATGAATAATTATTCATCTAATTTTCCTATTTTTTCTATCACAAAACCTGTCATTTTAGGAATAAGTTTGTTGCTTTGGAACATCTAAGTAACAAATTATTTCATGTTATCGCTTATTATAGCTGTTAAAGCTGGCAAACAGTAACAGAAGTTTATAATATAAGAATTGGAAAGAATAAAATATAAGAATAAAAGCTTCAGACTTGAAGATATCCCTGTGTCTGAAAATATAAGCGCTACCCAGTCATACTGTAAATTAGGAGTGTCTTAACCTCTCAATGTCTCAATTGTTAGAGCAGGTTTTATGTCTGTAGCTTCAACCAAAGTTATAGCAAAAAAAGCTGATACTCAGTTTCACGTCACAGCTTATTCATCCTCACTGAAAAGTTCATTCATTCATTCATTCATTCATTCATTCATTCATTCATTCATTCACTAATCATTTTCTCTTTCTATCAACCCTTAAAATCCAGGATTTGATGATCCAGCATTTGACGCCTGCTGTAGCTATGTGAAAGTTTTACGCCTGCTGTTAAGGAAAATGTAGTTTATGACCTGTTAGTACAAGGGTCTTAAAGTTCCCTGAGAAATTTACAGCTGTTGTAAGGCCCAAGGGCATCTAAGGCAATATTTGGGGATAAGTCTGTGTTCAGATTGAGCATCTGAAAAGCCTTTTTGTTGAGCAGGTCATAAACCAATGTTCTTCTCACCAGGGGTCATTAATTTGCTATTCACCAAGGCCTGACCTCCCTGACCCCATCCCAACCCCCTAGGTAACACCTCACACTTTCCTATCCCTGACACTTATCCAGTCTCACACTGTGCTGACAATGCTAATCACCATTTTGATCGACTGTAGCACAAAGTACGCCACAGCTGCAGATGTTTCTATATGTTGCCGTAAATCAGATTTATCAATGCATATTTAATAACATCATGCCCAGGATGTTGAACACAATGACACGGTATCTGGTTCTTATTCTGCCTTGGATCCACAGGAGCATTAAAACACATGACTATTGTCCCTCAGTCCTGGACTATGATCCTATACCACTGGCCTCTGTAATTCTCTTTTCTTCTAACAGACCAACCGCAGAGGTTCCAGCTGTGGTCACGGGTGGGTCAGGTCCAGCCCAGGCAAAGAGACCGAAAAAGACAGAGACAGGAGAGTCCTTGATCGATCCCAGCTTGTAATTAAAGCGGCACAATCAAAACTAAGGACTGAAAATGAAAAGGGACAATTCTATTTCTGGGCAGCAGTTATGACAAAAGCTCCTTCAGGGTTTTGGTACCTTGGCATGTCGAAGGAATTACTCAGTAGTGTAATGGGGAAACCGTTCGACTCTAAACCACCGTATATTTTAAATAGAAAAAGCCAGATGGGCCATCTTGGATTGTCATCTGGGACAAAAAAAAGTCCAAATTGACGTTTGAGCTCTAATTTATTCAATGGAATAAATGAATTACAATCTGCTGACCAATGCTCACTCTTATTTTGAGAGATTCAGTCTGTATTCAGCATTTCTGAATAATATCTACATGGACGGTAGACAGGATAGAAGAATATTTAGATCTTAGATATTTTGTGGGAAAAGGTTATAATATCTTTAATAATATCTTACAAATAGACATGTATGGTGGATGCTCCAAACAGTTTTTATTATTTTTTAATGTCACTTATGGGGACACGTGGCTTAGTGGTTAGCACGTTCGCCTCACACCTCCAGGGTTGGGGGGTCGATTCCCGCCTCCGCCTTGTGTGTGTGGAGTTTGCATGTTCTCCCCGTGCCTCGGGGGTTTCCTCTGGGTACTCCGGTTTCCTCCCCCGGTCCAAAGACATGTATGGTAGGTTGATTGGCATCTCTGGAAAAATGTCCGTAGTGTGTGAGTGAGTGAGTGAGTGAGAGTGTGTGTGTGCCCTGCGATGGGTTGGCACTCCGTCCAGGGTGTATCCTGCCTCGATGCCCGATGACGCCTGAGATAGACACAGGCTCCCCGTGACCCGAGAAGTTTGGATAAGCGGTAGAAAATGAATGAATGTCATTGAGACATTCAGAGTTCTTCAGAATGAGATGACCACAACTTGATGGAATTCTGTGGTTGTAAAGCACTTTGTGTTAATTATGCAACATAATATATTTATTATATGGTTATAAACAACATGGTAATAAGATATGAACATTGCTTTATTTATTCTATTAGCACTACTCGACTGGTCCCACTAGGTTCTGTGTTATTGTCATGGTTTATTTATATACTCATTTTTATTTTAGCATATTCACTTCTTGACATGTTTTTGAGAAGCAAGAGATAGGAGTTGGGAAGTAAGCAGAAAACTAGTGGTTAATTGTTGGAATACTGATTGGAAGGTCGTTAGTTCAAATCCCAGGTTCAACAAGCTGCCATTGCTGGGGTCTCTGAGCAAGGCCTTGAACCATCAATTTCTCAGTTGTATAAAATAAATGAGATAAAAAAAATTCTTTATTATTATTATTATTGTTTTTGTTGTTATTTATTTATTTTTATTTATTTATTTATTTATTTATTTATTGCTTTAATTTACCATTATATAGTAGAGATGGTAATTTTTTTTTCTTGCTAAATCATTTCCCTTCTGTCTGTTTGACAGCTCTGCTGAATGCACAGATAAAATTTAATGATCTGGCTGTAAACTAGACTAACAAGTTCTTATTTGTCTTATTTTGAAGTTTCTCTGAAATTCCCTTCATGTTAATAAACAAACAAACAAACAAACAAACAAACAAACAAACAAACAAACAAATAAATAAATAAATAAAAAATTAAAAAGAAGAAAGCCTGTGTTTTCTCCAGCTTTTTACCAGGTTGAAAAAGAAGACCCTTCCATTAAAATTTTTAATACTATTTTTTTTATATAATATTATATTGCAATATACTGTATAACAAACACTTTAATGTTTTATTAAGTCTCTGATCTCTGTACAGTAAAATATAAACGCCGGCTTATGTTAACCACCCACTGACCACCAGTGTGATTTGCACAAATTTGGCGCATGTACCCAGATAATTGTATACAGATGTTGAACATGAACATCAAGCTTGTGTCTCATTGTCTAAGCCAACAGTGAATCCAGATGAAGAAAGTCCCCCAGCTGCTGCTTTTCCCTCATGATCGACCCGAATGGATAAATAAATGCAGGCACTGGATGTCTAAAAGCACATTTTTAACATTGTGGTACTATTTTAAACTTGATTCTCAAACATATCATTAAGTAAACAGGAACAAGTGGATGTACAGTGTCTCACAACATAACATGAACCTGAAACAGCCTGAAACTGAAATGGCTTTAAACACCAGGATGAGGAAAATTTGTGATATCACCTGGTTGAGTATATTAGAAACTGCTGATCTGCTGTGATTTTCATGCACAATGGTCTATAGTGTTCACACAAAGTTGGCCGGTTTACCAAAAACCTCCAGTGAGAGGAAGTTCTGCAGGCAGAAAAATGACGAGAGGTTCGAGGAGAATGACCAGGCTGATTCGAGCTGACGTGAAGGTTATGGGACCTAAAACATCGATTTGCAGCTTTTGTGAGCAGAAAATCATCTCAGAAAGCACTGTATGTCAAATTTTTAAGAGGGGGTGAGCTTCAACAGCAAAATCCCACATCAGCTTCCTCTCCTGTCAGTCAAGAGCAGGAATCTGAGGCTACAGTGGGAACTACAATGGACTGTTTGATTGGATTTGCTTGATCTCTTGAATCCATTGAATGGATCTGTCATGTGTCAACAGTTCAGGCTGCTGGTAGTGTAATGGTGTGAGGAATGATTTCTTGGCCTTTATAAATCCCATTAATACACCCAACATTTATTATCACATCCGATCTGAGTATTGTGCCTAACCACAATATTCAAGTTTTCAATTCAATTCAAGTTTATTTGTATAGCGCTTTTTACAACAGACATTGTCTCAAAGCAGCTTTACAGAACATAAACACAGAGCAGAAGGTAAACATAATTAATGATAAAGGAAATAACGAATAATAAAAGAAATAAGAATTAACAGAATAAAAATTCTAGATTATTATTAGATGTATATAATACATCTAATAAGAACATAATTTACCCGTCTTTTAATGACCACTTCCAATACGTGGAATGTCACAAAGAATAAGCCATCTCTAACTAGTTCCATGAACAAGACAATAAGTTACAATTGCCAACAGATCTGAAATCAATAGAGCACCTTATGAGATGTTGTAGAACAGTTAGCCCGATTCACAGCATGAACGTGTAAGCCATGGTACAAGACTATTATTTTTAAAAAAAAGGAAAATATATCTCCCAAAATTCATTGGGACGGAGACGATTAGTCAGAGAATCAACCGAAAGGCCAAGCATGACTCTGACCAAGCTGGAGAAATGCACAGCTTGGATTGGTGAAGGAGAACCAGAGCCCTGGACACACCACAAAGCTGTGCTCTATGAAATAATGGAAATGTTTGGAGTTTACCAGAAGCCATATTGAGGAATAGAAAATGTGGGGAAAAGATGTGGGAAAAGATTCTCTGGTTTGGTGAGACTTTTTTTGTCCTTGGCACAAAAACCATACGTTTGCTGGAAACCCAACAATGATCATGATCTTGAGAAAACCAACCGTTCAATGAAGCATGGTGATGGTAGCATCACGTTAAGAGTTACTTTGGCACTGATTTTTCTTGGAGGGCCTGTTTTCAGGTGTCATGGTTGTTGTGCCATATTCTTTTTGTTTTTTTAATAATGGATTTTTTATGGTGCTCTGTTTGATATTGTGGGGATATTTCTATACACAAACACTGATACTTTTCCAAAACTAGACTTGTTAAAATCTCATTCAGTAAATGAGGAAGCGAGGTATTTATATTGCAATCATGTGATACTTTAATTGCACACAGATGGAATCTATTCAACTAATTATTGTGACTTCTGATGGCAACTGGCAGCACTGGGAATAATTTAACAGCAACAGGCATGAAAATGCATGCGATCACAAAGGCTATACTTTATTTTTTATTTGTAAATAATATGTTAACTATAGTCAGGTAAGGGGTAGAAAATGAATGAATGAATGTTAAATATTGGGGTGCATGGTGGCTTAGTGGTTAGCATGTTTGCCTTACACCTCCAGAGTTAGGGGTTCGATTCCTGCCTCCGCCTTGTGTGTGTGGAGTTTGCATGTTCTCCCTGTGCTTCGGGGGTTTCCTCCGGGTACTCCGGTTTCCTCCCCCGGTCCAAAGACATGCATGGTAGGTTGATTGGCAACTTCCGTGACCCGAGAAGTTTGGATAAGCGGTAGAAAATGCATGAATGAATGAATGAATGAATGAATGAATGAATGGATGAATGAATGGATGAATGAATGAATGAAGGTTAACTATATCGATGTCTCTCATTTCAGGATTATGGGGTAATTGGTGGAGATTCATTCCTTTCATTCTTTGACACTAAAAAAGTTCAAGAAAGCCATGAGATTTGGTGTAATCCAAATATTACTAAATATTATGATGAGCAAGCGTAATGCTGTTGATTCTGAATAATTTCTTATATAAGTGAATAATGGAAAAATAATAAAAATGTATGTACACTATCACAACCCCAACTGTAGCTTTAATGCTTTTTCTTCCACAAGACTTTATTTGTAGGTTTGTAGAAATTATCTGGCTCTTTTTACTTATTCTTTTTATTTGTTTATGTGTTTAAAAAATTGCTTGTTCTTGATGCAGCTTTTTATTTCGCAGAAAACTACTTGTGAATTTGTGCAATTACAAGCACATAATTCACAATTAATCCTATTGAAGACACATCTGTAATGACTTTGTATGACTTGAAGAACTGTACTCGTGTTCGCCGCTCGTGAATCGAATCGGACTCTGCTGAATATGCAGTGTGGTAATGACACACGAAACGTCTTGGACCCTAAAGCTTTGGGATATCTGTGGAAATTTTGAAAAAAAAAAAAAAAAAAATGCAAGTGCCTGCAAGAATATTGCAGAGTTTTATGTTTTTTTTTGTGTGTTCATTTCTACAATTACAAAATCTCTAAATCCTAGAGAGACTGCCTTAATAATACATGTAAACATACCATGTAGTAATTTGGGGAAAAAGTATGGTGAGGTATGGGAACTTCTGGGATAAACCTCCATCTGTTGTTAAGACTGTTAGTTAGTTTAAAAGGAAACATATAATATTGCTAATGAACTGTTCATCGAGTCTATAGAGACTCACATGTTATCTGCTTACCACTTCAAATTTCCTTAGAAGTGCAGTTGAGCTTGACTCTAAATCTAATCATATGGAAAAGGCATCCAGGGATTTCTGAAGACTTGGCTCAGCATTATTTCACAGATAAACAGATGGTTTAGGCATTAAACAAATCCATAACATATCTCCAACGGAGGAATCTGTAGACATCTATCATACTAGATAACCACTTGAACATTCAGATGTGTGTGCTATAAATTTCAAGGCAGAAAATTGCAAAAAAAATATGTTTTGTTTAGAAGAAAGTTGTTAAATTGCTCCTAATTTCTGCAGTAAGCTGAAATCCAAGGGTCAGGATTCAAGAGTTTATTGTCATTTACAGGAAGCATTCTGTTTTAAACAGGACCTCTGAATTCATGTTAAACATAAGGAAGCATACATTTGTAAGAAAAAGTATATATGAGCAATGTACACATTGGATGTTCATGTGTAACGGGCTGGATCTGTAGTGATGAGATGGACCATGGTGTTATTCTCATTTGTAATAGTGTGTAGTAAATTTTTAAAGTTTGGCATCTTGCAAAATCAAAAGTCAGTGGTGGAGGATGAGGCAGTGGATAAGAGTCATTCACAAGCATGATGACCTTTGGGTAAAGCCTTTCTTGTGTTTACCTGACAGTAGGAATGTGAATAGATTGGGTTGGGGGGAAGCTATAGAATGATGTGGCCTTCATGATGTGGCCTGGCCTGGTATAAGGTCATTGGAGGACATTTTCAAAAATGCTGTTTGCAAAGGGCGAGGACATCATCAAAGATCCTTCTAACCCCAACTACGGACTCTTTACACTTCTCCCATCGTGCAGACGCTACCGTTGTCTCAGAGCCAGAACAAACAGACTGAAAAATAGCTTCTTTCCCATGGCAGTTTCTGCACTGAACAGCTGATATGGTGTTAATAATCACCAATTAATAATCATTCTTCTGTGTTTTGCACTATTTTGCACCACTTTAAAATCATGCATCCTTGCACCATCCAAAAACTATCATTACACTTCTGTGTCCATCCATATTTATTCTGTTTATTCTGTGTATATGTATGTATGTGTATATATAGATGTATATATGCATAATGACATTCCTTTTGTACAGCTATATCTGTCATACCAGTTATACTGTAACATACGTATATAAAAACCACACTGTATATACCCTTATTCAGTTATATGTACATATTACTACACCTTCTGTATAACTTCATACCCTTATTTATTACACTGCCACTTGTAAATAAGCCATCTATGCACTTCTGGTTAGATGCTACCTGCATTTCAATGGCTCTGTACATGTACCTTGCACAATGACAATAAAGTTGAATCTAATCTAATCTAATCTAATCTAATCTAATCTAATCTATAACTTCATAAAAGTGTTAAAGCTGTTCTGAAAAGCTGTTCCTTTGATGGTTTGTCCTGCTGAAGACTCTTATGTCCTGAGCTGTGCAGAATCTGCTGAAGATGCTCTCGATTGTACTGTAGACAACGTGCAGGACCAGTGGCAACTCAGTGGATAAGGTGTTGGACGACTGATCTGAAGGTTGTGAAACCCATGACCCATGAAAGAAAGGAATGGATGGATGGATGGATGGATGAATAAATGAATGAATGAATGAATGAATGAATGAATGAATGAATGAATGAATGAATGAATGAAGCAGGGAAATCTAACCTTTTTGCCACAAGCATTACAAAAACCTCAGCAAAATCCTGGAGGAACTTTTTAAACATGGTGTAACATCTTATACAAAATTCCACTGGTTTTGGCTTTTAAGGCTCTAGAACAAGACTCCATGATTTGCACATCCATAACTACATCTCACCTTTACAGCACTGATAAAGAGATCATACATCTGAGTGATTCCTAGTGTTGAATTTGTATATAAACTGTTGAATAAAGATACTAATTAACACATGAATTCACTCTTACTGTGCAAACAAGATGCTCCAACTCATTTGTTTATTCAGCTGGACCACCAATCACAAACAGTGGAAAGTGATAGGTTTAACTTTCACGCCTGACAAATAGTGCAGTGCAGTGCTTAAACGTGAACACTCTCAGTGTAGAGAGTGGGGATGTCTGGGCTGTCCAGATAGCACAGCCAGAAGGACATATGTTTGTTTCTTACAGAGAGGAAGATTTGCTGGACTAAGACATAAAATATATGAGTAATATACTGAAAAGCGGATATGGTACATTAATTTAACATTAATTACGCTACATTAATTTGGAAGTTTGATTGATGAGTAACAAATAAAGTGTTTAAGCACCTCTTAATCAATCACAATTCACAATACAACAGTATCAATCACATTTGTATAGTAATTACACACAGCAAATCATTTTTTAGGAATTTATAGTTCATTATATGTTGTGGAATGTCCATAAAATAACTTCACTTACAACAAAAAAGGTATAAACATCCAAATAATATTTATAATAATATATTTATAATAATATTATAATAATAATTGAGTCCAAATAATAATAATAATAATAATAATAATAATAATAATAATAATAATAATAATAATAATAATATAAAAAAACTCCAGAAAAAACGTAGATGCTGATTCTTTATTAATTTTTTTTAGTTCTGATTATCAAACAGAACGAGTTTGAGTAATATAATCCTACTTTATATATAGTAATATATAAAAGAGCTGCTGTTATTGGAAATTAATCAACGCTTTTTGACCAATCAGAATCATGAATCATGAAACAAAGAAATGCTTTGAATCATTGTGTTGGATTCTATATGTGGAAAGTTGGGCTATAGTTGGGGAGCATTTTTCAGCTCTCTCTCTCTCTCTCTCTCTCTCTCTCTCTCTCTCTCTCTCTCTCTCTCTCTCTCTCTCTCGCTCTCTCATTTTGTGTGTTAGGGAGGAGGGGGATTGATGTGTAATGGGTCAAAGTGATCACTCCGCCTTTTGCGCATTGGAGCTACTCTTCATTCTCACTCCCCACTCCTCTGTAGGTGCACCTCGTCTTCAGCTCTGTGTATGCACGTGTGTGTGTGTGTGTGTGTGTGTGTGTGTGTGTGTGTGTGTGTGTGTGTGTGTGTGTATGTTCGAAGTGTGTGTTCTCTGCTTCGGGATTGTGTCACTCCTGCGGGACTGAATGGACTGTGAGCGCACTGACCCGCACTGCTGAGCCAAACAAGAAAAAAAGAAAAGAAAAGAAAAAGGAAAAGAAAAAGCGCACAGGCTGACTGGTCGGACTTGCGCTTGTTCTCTCACCCTGTTCTCTGGCTTCTGGGCTTGTTCAAGCACTCTGTCCTGTATCTACAGTCAGATCATGGAGCTCTCGCCGGGGATTTATGCGCTCACCCTTGCGCTCCTGCTTGGTTACGCTCAATGCGCCCGCGAGCAAATACCGACAGGTAAGAAAGTCATGTTGCTAACGATACTATTTTAAAACAGGGTTTAATGCATGGCCCTGACTGTCCTGCAAGTTGCATGGAATTTTACTGGACGTGCCTTACAATTTCATCTTCCTCCAAGCCACGACTTTTGTTACCACACAGTAAAAGTCGCACGTCCAATATGACCTGGGTGTGTTTCACTGTAAAAAAAAAAAAAAAAAAAAAGCCAAGTCGTTATTTACACGTCTTCTAAATTTAAAAAGGTTAAAGATTTTGCAGCCTTTTTTAACAACAAACCATCACATGCTGAAGTGTATGAGAGCAAAGTGTATTTGCTCAGATACGGAAAAATATATATACAAGTGCGCTTTATAAGCTGGCAAATATTACTGTATAGCATTTTCTCTGATAGAGGTCAAGTCCCTTAAAACATTAAGATGGTTCAAAAAAAAAAAAAAAAAAAGAGGATGATGATTTTATTTTGAAATCCCCGATATATTCTCCTTTATTCACTACTAAATTTCTACCACACTCTAAACACATTAATATTTTGAAGTGAGAATTGTTTACTCTGAGTCTGCCCTGTACTACACGCTTGTCTTAAAACTAGAAATCCAGACCAGAGTAAATGGATGTGATCCAAGTAGAACCTAGAGATTCAGCTGGAGCAAATCTGTGATATTTAGTGCATGAAATGTTAAAGGAGGCTTTAACCGTCTTACCTTGTGGAAAGCCGTCACTTTGTAAACATGTTTGTCTTTTTTTTTTTTTTTCACTTTCTCTGCTTAACTAAACACAGCTTGGGCGGACAGGAGAGACCTGTATTAAAGCCATAGCTGAACACCACAAAAGCGGTGCCTTATGTTGGAGCGAGCAGTGCCTGATTGCTACAGTTGACATGAAGATGTACACCACGTGTGCATTGGGTCAACAGATACCACTGGGTGTAACTAATATGACTTAAGTGTTTGAGGTGCAACATTTGCCCAGCTACGTGCATTTTATGCACTTGATGTAGTGCATTTATAGCATAGATTTCCCCCAAAAATAAATAAATAAAAGACAGAAAGTTTTTTCAGCCAATTATTGCTAATGAATAATATTTATTAAACTTTTTTCATTTACTTTTTTTTTCTTCTTTGTTGCACTGTGAAAAACAGTACAGCTTAAAAATATAAATAAACATGTTAAGAAAAGAAGACTACATAATAATCAGAAGACTAGATCCTAATGATACCACAACCATCCACGGAACCTATGGAGCAAAACTGTGAGTGTCTCTGGGTTGGATGGGCGAACTACCATGAAACCCCACACACTCCAATCAATCACAGTGACACTAGTCTGTGAGCTCATATATAAGAAAGAGAGCAGATAGCCTAGACCATGCTAGACCATGTACACAATGTGCAATGAAAGCATGAAGTTTTGGTGTTCTTTAAATTGAAGGAAATGGTTTTTTTTCTTCTGTTTGTTTACATGTCATATATGTATTATGGTTTTTGGAACCGATTTAAAACACAGACTTTGTGATGTCATGCATCACTCAATAGATCAATAGCTACTATGTTGAGAGACCGATAAATATTATATCCAGCCATCACTTAATATATGACATCATCATTTACATTTCCTACACATGCTCTGAACAACTGAAGCACTGCCAAATGGCTCAGCATATGATCCTGACCTTATGACCATGGGAAAGCAGAACATCCATCACCCTCTCTGTGTTCGCATACAGTCTCCATAGGATGTACAGACTGTTTGCAGCAATAAACCGTATGCCTTTGAATCCCAGAGAAGAGCCAGAATATAACACTCTGGGCTCAGCACGCTGCGGCTGCTGGCATCCGAACCCTGCAATTGGCCTTCGGGGGGAACAGGGTGATGGGTTGCCACGTCCTTTTTTGAAGCGGCCTACTTGGGTAAATAGCTTTTAGTTCAGAGTGTGTCAGTGTTAGTGTTTGTTGGTTATGTAGAATTCTACAGAAACCATTACAGTTACAGAGTAATGATCTTGTAATAAGATATTTTTCATGATGGTTTTGAGCCAACGATCAGACGACAGATGATGGAGTAGGACTATGAGACACTACTCTTGGCTCTGTGTTTAGTTTCTTACTTCTCATCTTTGCAGTCTGTCTATCCCATTCTGTACCGATTGCTCAGATTTTCCAAAAGCAATCCCTTATGAGTTTTTCTCTGGATGTCACTTTTAGACTATCCTTAGAGTGTATCAGTGGAGGCAGAAATAAATATCTAAATTATTGTACAACACTATAATAACGCTTCCAAAGAACTTAGTAATATTGTTATACTGAAATCGGAAATCAGATACGGAAATCGAATCCAAAGCAATGCAACGTGTCTGTATAGAGTTAAAATGAATTAACAAGTAAATCTGAGCAGGCAGAAAAAAAATAATAATAATAAACACTTTATTACCACACATCCCCTGCTGTGTGTTGGAAGTTGAGAGCTATTATTTTCAAGTTACTTGTAAAGAACTTTATTTCATAGCACACAGCTCTTATTGCATTTATAAGCATTTCTTACATGTGAAATTAAACATTAGCTCCTTTCCTTTTCTTTCTATTTGGCATACAAGAGAAAGTTTTTAAATTCGCATGTGAAAGTTAGCATTAACTGAAAGTTCCACTACCAGTCGCAAACGTACCTCCTTTAACCTTCAAATAACTGCCTATAACACCTTTTTTTGGTCTGACCACTGCTATAAAAAAACATTTTCAGCTGCCCACTGTATCACTATTGCAAGGAAAATAGTTAATATCAAATATCAAAAATAGTTAAATGTTAGAACGCTACAAAACAAGTACACGTGCTGCTTGAATGCTAGTGAATCTCAGTCGGTGAAGCTTTATGAATTGATTCCCAACTAGGGTTGCAAAATTCCAGGAATTTTCAAGGCTGGAAACTTTCCATGGGAATTAACAGGAATACACAGAAATAAACTGGGAATTTAAAAAAAAAATGCAGAGTTGCCTGTAACCAGGAACTTCAATGTAGTTAAAGAAAATCTCAACAGCATAATTTTGATTAAAACAACAAGATTTAATGCAATTTAAGTTTAATCTGTACCCTGCGTTACTCGGTCACTCGCACACAGCACACTGCTTACTGGAAGGCCATTGAGGCCAAACCCCCTGCATGTACTTGCATTCTTCCGTAACATACACAGTAACACTTTATTTTAGGGTCATTTAACTAGATGCTTATTAGCATGAATATTAATAGAATATTGTCTATGTATTAGTACTTATTAAGCACATATTAATGCCTTATTCTGCATTACCTTATTCTACATTCTTAATTGTACCCAACACCTAAACTTAATAACTACCTTACTAACTCTTAATAAGCAGTAAATTAGGAGTGTTACACATACACAGATAATTTGATGACCCTCTCCCACACACTCACTCCCCCCTGAAATAAAAAAGTCCTCTATAAAATAATGTTTATTACAAGCATAACAATGTTTATTATGCTTTTGTGTTACTCAATGAAAGAATCAATTAAAGTTCTACTTACAATTAAATCAGTCAAGACGTAATTCTTGTGTAATGTGTATTACCCTGCATGCATGGGTATTTATGCAATGTGTATTACCCTGCATGCATGTCTGCTTCTGACCAAACAAAATGTTTATTTATGTTTGTATATGATATAGTTTATATAAATTTCCCTATATTTCCAAATAATTCCCATAAATTCCTGTAAATTCCCATAAATTTCCATAAATTCCCATAAAGTTTCCGATTTTGAATATTTCCAAAATTCCCCAGATTAAGTTCCCGTGGAAAGTTTCCGAAAATTTATCGGAAACTTTCCGCCCCTTTGCAACCCTACTCCCAACAATGAGAAAAATTAGGCAAGATCTAAACTCTTGTACTGTTTGTCCCATTAGCTGGATGTCTGTGCTTTACGTTTGTTTGGGGCATGTGTGGGCTACCATCGAAAAGTTATGAGTTCCATCCCAGGTCCACCAAGTTGCCACTATTGGGCCCCTGAGCAAAGCCCTTAAACCCAATTGCTCAGTTGTATTTAAAAAAAAAAAATTAGATAATGTAAGTCGCTCTTAATAAAGGCGTCTGCCAAATGATGTAAATGTAATGTTTGGAATTTAAATGATCTGGCATCCATCTTAATATGTTTTCCTCCAATTCCCCACTAAAGACAAACCCCCTCCATAACATCCTAATAAATCTAATCCATAAAGCAAGACTAGGCTTGGATACTAGCTAGCATATTTCCGGTTGCAGCGTACACATCACTCAAGCTATGATGTTATTTTTTCCACATTAGAACAAAATGCTTAGGCTATACCACCTTTCCTGAAAAAAAAATAAAATAAATAAAAAATAAGTGTGAAAGCATATATAACCTTATACAGTAGATCAGGATTAGCTAACGATTTGCTAAAGTAAAACATGGAGGGTCTCATTAGCAAAAGTACAGTATATTTATATGAATTTTTACAAAGGTTAAGATCTGAATCTTTTTACTCTAATGAATATATGAGTTGATTCAGTGCAATTAAAATGAAGGAGAACTTAACAGAAAGTATTTCCTCTGCATTCACTATGTAAGGAATATAACTTGTCCGGGTTTGTGCAAACATTCCTTCACCAGTCCACCAGACAAACGGATGCAGTTTGTCATGCATTTAAATGTTAGGAAGCACTAAGACTATTAAATATGTGTTTTTGATCATTTATCTGTTCATAGATCTGACTAAAATATCTTGTCGAATTCATTCATTTTATATTTGTACGTCAGTTACAATCCAGTCATTAGAAACATGTTTAAAGCTATGAAATGACTCAACGTTGAAAGACATATTTTTATGTAAACATTATGTAATATTCTTTATAAATCTGACTGAAAATTATATTTAAGTACATTGAGCGCTGACTTGCTGCTATAGTCAGCTGCCGTTACAGAATTCACCAACTTGAGATATTTCAAGGTTTTCTAATCTAATCTGTTCCTGCACAGTGCTGAGGGACGTGTCTGAGGTTTTGTCAGCATGGTTAATGAGCAGTTTACCACAAAATACAGAGCTTGTTGTTCCTGCCTTACTCTGCGTTTTTTTCCTAATAAAAAATCCCCATAGCAACACCCAGTTTCGAGAAGGAAGTGATGGTAATAATTGTCAGCCATCTTCCTTTCCTTTGATCTTCTGTAATTATGATTATTTTCCATCCTGGGAAAAGTTAAATGGGGCTATTTGGTGTGTTCCATCACTTTCAGAGGTCCTGAGAGATGGCGATAGGTCTGGCAGATGGAGATGGAGTCACCTATTAGTCATCACCAAGAAGCTGTTATTGTTAAGGCAGAGTTAGAGCAGCGTGATTGAAAGTGCCTAACATCAGCCGGTACATGACACGGTTCCGGGGTTATGAGCAGAGACATGTGTGTTTTTTACCCATCATCAGCTCCAAGGGCCCACAGGAGAATATACTTCTATTTTAGTCATGGACAGCTAAAAAGTCTGACCAAGGATCATTTCCTTTGGTTTATTGCACACCCAGGCATCAAATTAGATTTTTTTGGGGCCAGAGCGGAAACACATGGGCTGCCTACCTTGGTGCAGGACGCTGTGTGTGCGTGTGTGTGAGAGAGTTTCCAGACAAGCAGGTACAGTTTACTGCTCTCGTGTACAAGAAGAACTTTCTTGTGGTTACATTAAAATGTTTCCAATTTGACACTATTAGGCTGGTGTGTGTGAGTCAGAGTGTATGTGCATCTCTTCAATGGTTCTTTGAATAGAATGGTTCTTTCCTGATTGGATTCTCCATAGAACTCTTTAAGGTTCCCTAAGAAACACGACCCAAAGAACCCTCAATTCTCCAGGGTCAGTGGTTCAGAGCTTCCACGTTTCCACTTATTTTCTTAAGGGATCTTAGGGTTATTTAGGTTTGTTCAGAGGTTTTATTTGGAGCTTTAAAATGAAAGTAGATGGTTTGGAAGCTTTTTTGAAGGAAAACCTTATCTGTTCACAGACCTTTCAAGGTTTCCTTCAGAGGGATAAACATAAGAACTATTTAGTAGACTAGATAAATGTTTTGTCATTTTGTCTTATTACCTCAGAAGTCCAAGGTCCAGGGTGCAAAAAAGTCCATTTCCTGTCTATGCAATGTTCTTCTTGTTCATCTAAAGATTAAAATGTTCCTTAAGGTTTTTTTTTGTCTTGGCTACTGAATTGAGTTCTACTCAGAACCATTTGCCACAGTGTGTACCTCACAGCTCTAGGGTGAAGTATTTAGTTTCATATTTGAAAGGTTCCCATATTTTTAAGATTCCCACTGTCAATCTTAGAGAAAATGTTTCTCGAAGGATCTAAGGAGATAAATTAGTTATCATGCAGAGTCTACGATCAGTGTGTGTTTCTTCCCAAGGAGTTACAATGGATCAAGCGTTGTTTGAATAGTTAAGTGTTTTTTTGGCCCCGCTTAAGTGAATTTGGTTTGTATTATCACCCTGTCTTATGCCCCGAGTCCCTTGGCAGAGGCTCCAGGTTCCGTGTCGGATCGGTGCAACAGAAAATAGTTGGATGGATGGATGGATGGATGGATGAATTGATAGATAGATGGATTATTATTATTATTGTTGTGTTAGGTACTTTATGGTGTGTTAATATTTAAAATGTTTTAAGTAAGAATTATTTTTATAATGCACTTCTACATATGTAGTGTATGTAATGTTGTCGGTTTGGAAGGTGGCATTACTTATGGCTGTGGTACAGATCTGAGTTGTAATAAGGTCAGATATAAGGGCAGGAATTTAAAGTGGCAGAATACTGAGCATACTTTTTATTAGACTGGAATGTGTCCCAGTGCTTTTTGCCAAAAATAAGCATGACCTACTTTTTTCCAGGATGTAGCATGTTTCCACATTAATTATTTAGTTATTTAAAGACAATATTGTTCCAGGGCACAATTAAGCTCAATATTCATTAAAGTATAAAATAGTTTAGAAATTGACTGGAAAAGAACCTCAATAAATTAAATACAAACTTAAATACAGACCCTAAAGGCTTTTTTTTTTTAATATTTAGCATTTTCTGGGATTGGTTTTTCCCTTAATATGAAATGCCTCAGCTTCACAAGGTTTTCTTTAAAATGACATCTTATTCCATATACGGTGTAAATTCTCAGTAACTAATCACCATTTCCACAATTTCAAGATGCTGAATCGATGTGTAAATATATACTTGAAGATTTTTGTAAGCTACAAAATGATTTTCCTGAAATGCATAGGGGAGGTGGTAGCTCAGTGTATAAGGTGTTGGACTGCTGATTAGAAGGATGTGTGTACAAATCCCAGGGCCACCAAGCTACCTCTCCTGGGCCCCTAAGAATGGCCCTTAACCCTCAATTGCTTAGCTGTATAAATTAGTTTAATGTAATGTGCTCTGGATAAGGGCCTCTGCCAAATGCCTGGATGTAAAATGTAATCCATACAGATCCTATAAACAATTTATGAATAGATATATTCACATATAGCCTGATAAATTAATTGTTTTTTTATTTTTTGTTCTCAAAGTACAAACACTCAATAGCCAGAGAACCAGAGTTGGACCCTTGAACAAATTCTGCTACGATTTAGTATTACCACAGTATACTGTAGGAAACTGAAGATAGGCTTCAAATCAAACAGATTATAGACAAATCACTCAGATTAGGCTTTTTATACAATGGCATAGACGCACGGAGCATGAAATAACTGTGTTCTTTTTCAGTCACTTAACATCGATAATATAGAGAAGTAAAAAAATACAGTACTTGTAAACTAATCCCACTTGAGAAGTCGCATGTGATCGGTGATTAACAGCTACAGTTGTAAACATGATCGTGATTTCTTTTGTCGGTTTCATTTTTTTGTGCCAAAAGAAATGGATAGAAGATGCTATAAACAGTCACACAATTTTCACACAACATTACACTTCCAGTTTGTCACCACAGAGGAATATTTTACAACAGATGCTTGCCTTTTCCAAATTGATCCGAGAAAACAGGTTTCATTAAACAATCGTCTGGATAATCGAGAGCTCTTTACTTTGTACTTGGTGCTAAGATTTAATCGTTGTGAATCATTAACCGTTCAAAGTACCTTTCAATCCATGGGCAAATCCTGACTAATCTCTACAATCAACCCCGCTCCACGTGTCTTTGTGCAGTTTGGCTTGAACCACAGAGATGTAATTGTCTCCAGCTGTGTTGGTGTTGGTAGAGAACGTCTGTCAAACTCAAAGTCGTCTGCAATTCGGGGACAGGAACAGTTTATATTGCATTGCTGGGGAATTCTCAGCTCTGATTAGTAAAACATTTGTTGATTAATTTTCTAGAATAGCATCTCTGACACAAGTCGTATACCGGGACTAGTTTAGCTTAAGAAAATTCTAACAAAGAATCTTATCTTAAGAGTGGTTCAGGACCAATCACAGAGCAGCTCAGGGCAAGGAAAATAATAATTTTATCTTAATAATTAATCTCTTTTATCTTAACTTTTATCTTTTTGTTTTGAAGACTGTGATTGGTTGTCTAATAAAAAAAACAAAAAGTGTTTTTAAAATCTGGTTTATTATAAAACTTCACTTTGTCTCTATGTTAAGATATTTAAGTCTATATTGTGTAGGGATTACGTTCGTGACCGATCATATTAGAGATTGCGCTAACATCTGTATGGTATAAATGTGATGTAAATGTAAATGTAAACATCTCTGTTACAGCACAGAAATGTCATAGAGACAAATATAATTTCTGACACTATGGCATTTCAGCTCTTTTTTTGAGATGTTAGTGTCTCTCTAAATGATATATATATATATATATATATATATATATATATATATATATATATATATATATATATATATATGATTCATTACAGGGGGACACGGTGGCTTAGTGGTTAGCACATTCGCCTCACACCTCCAGGGTTGGGGGTTTCCTCCGGGTACTCTGGTTTCCTCCCCCGGTCCAAAGACTTGCATGGTAGGTTGATTGCCATCTCTGGAAAATTGTCCGTAGTGTGTGAGTGAATGAGAGTGTGTGTGTGCCCTGTGATGGGTTGGCACTCCATCCAGGGTGTATCCTGCCTTGATGCTCGATGACGCCTGAGATAGGCACAGGCTCCCCGTGACCCGAGAAGTTCGGAAGAAAGCGGTAGAAAACGAATGAATGATTCATCACAAAACTAATCCCTACACAATGTAATCTGTATCATCTTATTAACTCACTATCATCATTAAATATTCTATACAACACATTTCTTCAACCCCCTTTTTTGGACATTTTCTCCTCTGATAAAGAAATTATTAATCCTCTTAAAAGTCCTCCTCACTACTCCTAACACTTTTTGACTTTATGGGGTCTTTTAAGGGTTAAGATGCTTTATGAATAACTTCTATCTATCTTTATTAGGATCTTCTCTTTAATGTTAAGGCGAAACTCTCTCATTTCTAGAAAATTTTTAGAATTTTGTCGCACAGAGAAACACTTTACACTGAGAATTTTCACAAATATTGGCCCTGCAGGAACTTCTGTGATGGTGCACCATTTGGTAAACATGTTTTAACAAAAAAGCACTGCATTTAGATGGTGTTTGTGGAAGGAGTCTCCAGAGTCAGAGGAAATTCTGTAAGATCTGTAGGCCTAGAAAGTCTTCAGGAATTAGAAGGATTCTGAGTAACATGACAAGCTGGACAAGCTTTTTGTGTGTGTATGTGTGTGTGTGTGTGTGTGTGTGTGTGTGTGTGTGTGTGTGTGTGTGTGTGTGTGTGTGTGTGTGTGTGTGTGTGTGTGTGTGTGTGTGTAAAAAGTTTGTTTTTAAACACAGAAGGAATTCAGTACCGGCTGTTGGTGACCCTCAAATGTACTGACATACAGTAAATTACATTTAATAGACAATCCCATACACAAAAATTAAATAAAGACCACAATTTACAGAGTATGAGTGTAACATCATATATGATGACTGTTACAATACACACATACAGAAAGGAAAAAATAAAATCAAATATCTTGTAAAAATACATCACTCAACTCCATCATTGATTACTTTCTTAGAACAAAACACCGTGAAGTGTTTCATACAGTTCACTCCTCACAATGCCACCCAGGTGAGAGACTGTGTGTGTGTGTGTGTGTGTGTGTGTGTGTGTGTGTGTGTGTGTGTGTGTGTGTGTGTGTTTGAGTGTGTGTGTATGCTCAGATCGTTTTCAGGTCATTCTTTGGTCCAACAGTTGGAGTGTGGGGAAAGCATGCATAAGGACGTCAGGATTTTGTATGATTGTTGTGTTTTTGTTTTTTTTTTTAATTATTGATGCAACTTTAGCAGCAAAGTTTTTTTTTTTGCGAAAATATTACTCGGATTAGTGGTTAAGGTGTTGGACCATTCATTAGACAGTTGTGAGCTTGAATCCCAGGGCCACCAAGCTGCTTCTCATTGGCCCCTGAGCAAGGCCCTTATCCTTCACTGGCTCAGCTGTATAAATGAAATAAATGCACATGGCTCTGGATAAGCTGTCTGTCAAATGCTGGAAATGTAAAAACAGGATTCTTTTTTTTTAACTCCTCCTGGTGAAGACACATACTGTATGTAATGACTTTCTGTGTATGTTGCTGAGTTTGCTTGATGTCAGTAATCTCGATAAAGGAAGAAAAGCACGGCTTTGTTAAGGTTCGGATAGGTCAAGTCTGTCGGATATATCGTCTTATTCCTGGTACAGTAGGTTCTCTTTAAAGCTAGGGAGACAGAGCAAGAGATTAATGTGAGTCATGAGTAAAAGTACTGTATATCCAGAGCACTAAAATCTTCAGGACATGACATCAGCTGCATTTTTTCCCCCCAAAGATAGTTTCATGCCATCGTTTAAGTGTAAAGTTAAAAAAGCGCTTCTCTGTGATTGTACTGTGACTGAAGGATGAGTCATTTATTCGAGACAGAAAATATTTCCCATATTATTTTAGGAAAAGTCGGAGGATGTTGCCTGCCGTATACATTAACACTACACAAACAGGGGAAAAGTCACTTTTTTTTCCATCTGACCTTCTGCATTTCTCATTTAAACCCCGATTAAAGTCACATTTGAATCGTGCCACAATGAGGTAACGTCGCATGTAAGCGCCTCAGGCTAAACATTACCTTTGTGATCCGGTCGCGAAGCCGGAAGCGTCTGAAATGTTTTCTGTTACAGTGAACACAGCTGTTTGGCAGTAATATGTTCTCCAGATGTTCCTCACCAATCCCACTCTACTTTTCAAGATTAAAATGAGAATGTGTGTAAAGGCCGTCTGAGTGCGTTCGGTGAAGTGGCCTTGTCTATTCGTGATGCGAAAGAATCGTAACGTAGATGGAAGAGAGAACCAAGACTCTCTGAGACAATGATTCAAACTATTAATAGCCTACAAACCGAATGCACTGAATTACTTTTCACTCTATCTCATTAAATATCTTGAACTATTTCTCTTCATCTTTATTAGGTCAGTGTTGCTGAGATTTTAGTTTAAAAAAGAACATTTTATTAGGTTTGATATATTAATTGTGTTGTATTTACTAATGAATAAATTGGGCTAAAAAAATTTGGACTCGAGCATGGAAATAAATTCAATTAACTTTTATTGGTGCAGTGCATTTTAACAGTAGACTGTCCCCAGATTTATAGGAACCTAGATGTAGATTTAAATCCCAAACAAACAAGCCAGAGGTCGGAGTGGTGATTAAAAACTCTTAAAAAGAAACCTTCATAGGATCCAGAGTCACTCTTCCCCTTCTGGGTGACACTGGGTTGTAATGGGAATGTAATTCTTTTTGGCACCCCATGTGGGACTGCTTTTCCAGTAGCGATGGATCTTAATGGCCTCCACCAGCTTGGCATAGCAGCTCTGTCTGCAGGGTTGGTTAGCACAAAACAGTGTACAGCAGTATTTCATGCATTTTCTACACTGGTATGTTGTAAAGTGGCAGTTTTTTGTCTGCTGTTTTGGTCAATGTCTAGATATTTTGCCACATCTAACATTTATTTATGAATAGTTATTGTGCATGAATAATTGGCATTCTTGCTGAACATGCTGACTTTCCAGACTTTTAGCATCTATTTTTTTTTTTTTCATGTGGGCACAGTTTGGTCCTCCGCCCTGTGTGTGTGTGTGTGTGTGTGTGTGTGTGTGTGTGTGTGTGTGTGTGTGTGTGTGTGTGTGTGTGTGTGTGTGTGGAGTTTGCATGTTCTTCCTGTGCTTCAGAGCTTTCCTTCGAGTACTTTGTTCCCACACTAGTCCAAAGACATGAGCTGTAGGCTGATTGGCATCTCTAAATTGTCTGTAGTGTGTGAGTGTGTGAGTGTAAATGTGCCCTGTGATGGCTTGGGACCCTGCCTAGGTGCCCTCTGCGATAGACACTAGGTTCCTTGCAACTCTGTGTAGGATAAATGCTACAGAAAATGGATAAATGAATGAATTAATGGATTGATGGAGTTCCCTTTACATGTAACTCTCCTAATTATCTGTTGTCTTCATTTGACCCAAAATGCAGCAAGCCATTTAACCTGCACAAGAACATGAGAAAGCATCTCTCTCTCATTCTGGCTATCTCAAACTCTTTCTCAAGAGCTATTCGGAAAGGTTCATACTGTACTGTAGGTGCATCTCCACGTCAGAGATGATCAAATAGCACTTAACCCTACTAATACTCCTCTTTAAATACAAGCTTTATCGTGGTCAGGCTCATGCTGGAATACACCACTGATGGGAGTTGTTTTTTTAGTTGCATTTGTTCTTTACTGTTTTTATTGCTTCGTTGTTTATTTTGTTTTTTTTTTTCATTTCTATTTGATTTTATTGTATTATGGTGCACTTTTGGAAACGCTTGTCTTTTAAAGGTGTTATATAAATAAAAATGCTTTGATGTTGGATCACAATTTAGACCTTATTTATGTAAAAAAAATCTTCCAATGCTTTTATCGAGAACATTTTCCACATTGTAACAGCACCTCATGGACTTCTCTAAAAGCCCTATTCTGAACGGAAATATCCAGTCAATCATGTTTGTGATTTAGTCTGCTATACTTTTCTACTCATTTCTAAAAAGCACAGCATATTAAAACTGTCCTCTCACAGTGGTTTCCTGTCCAAGCTGATTTCCCCCCCCAGTGCTCTCTTGGAGCACAAGTTCTCTTTGCCTTATGTAAGTAGATCAAAGAGTCAGTAAGAAATTTGTGCAAAGTTGACTAGAGAAAAAATGATTCAGTAGATATGATGGACTGACTATTTGGAAGGTCATGAGTTCAAATGCCACTGCAACTGCTGAACCCTACAGTCAGGAACTTCACACTTATCTGCTGAGTTGAATTAATGAGTTAAAAGTAAAAATGTAATGTTCTTTTATTTCTCCAAGTCATTCTGGATGGAATTTGTGATTGTTCTGGTTGTGTTCATGTTGATCATTGAGTGTCATTGATCATTGAATATATATATTTAATATGTATATATGCACGGTGGCTTAGTGGTTAGCACGTTCGCCTCACACCTCCAGGGTTGGAGGTTCGATTCCCGCCTCCGCCTTGTGTGTGTGGAGTTTGCATGTTCTCCCCGTGCCTCGGGGGTTTCCTCCGGGTACTCCGGTTTCCTCCCCCGGTCCAAAGACATGCATGGTAGGTTGATTGGCATCTCTGGAAAATTGTCCGTAGTATGTGAGTGAATGAGAGTGTGTGTGCCCTGTGATGGGTTGGCACTCCGCCAAGGGTGTAATCCTGCCTCGATGGCCGATGACACTTGAGATAGGCACAGGCTCCCCGTGACCCAAGGTAGTTCGGATAAGCGGTAGAAAATTAATGAATGAATGAAAGAAAAATCACAAAAATTTCACACACACACACACACATATATTTATATATAATACATGTGTTAGACGTCCACCTGAAAACTGTCAGCCATCTTGAATTGTTGGCGATTTTTCTGCAATTTGATAAAAAAAAAAACATATTACATGCTGTGATTGTGTGTTCTTTTTGTAAAAGTTTGTTGATTTATTCTTCAAGTGAATTTAAAAATGTGTAATTTAAGCGAGGAATTTCGACCAGTAAATCAAATTTTTCCAGATTTTTGTCTGGACTGTATCGTGATTTTTTTTTTTTTTAAAAATGGGTTAATTTGCCACCTCTGTTCCAGACATACAATTAGCCTGAGTGGTATGTTGGGTTATAGCTAGTTATTACTCACATGGTCTAAATGATGATCTGTTGGGTTTTCTACCAGACTATATTTTGCGCTCTCCAAGATGGACGGCATGTTTGAACGATGAAATAATGAGCAGAATTTCTACAGAAAATTTACATCCAAAGTAAATATATTTCAGTGACTAATTGCACTGCTGATAGCCAGCCCTAACTCTGTTTGATAGTACTAGTACCTCTCCATCTTTGAATTGAATTTCTACACTGCTTTTTTACTGTATCGGTTTCCTAAACAACACTCTATAACTCACATAGACACTTGGGAAACGTAAAGTAATTGACAAGCACATTTTCTTACTGTGAGGAAATGATTTTGGTACCTTTGGTGCTTGGACCCCTAATTATAGCGATTACAAATCTCTTCTCTGTGTTTATCCATTTAACACGAGGGAATAAACTTCTTGAATCCATTCACATAATGTTGACATAGGTTTGAGGTTTGGTTGCAGTTTGGTTTGAAGTAACTTGAGACCCTTTTTTTATTCCATATTGTGGCCAAAAAACTACATACATGCCATTATGGTGAAGTGGCACTCAAGAAGCGAGGGATTTTGGCATGGCTGGTGTTTTACATTGTGTAATATACACAAGTCTGGTTACAGAAGGTAGAAAAATGTGTATAGTAACCGTCATAGTTAGAGTCCTAATTGCAATTATTACAATTACCATTTTTAGGTGGGGGGGAGTGTATGGGCAGGTGAATAATGTACAAGAGATCTAATTGTGGAAAGAATGATGGTTTAACAATTAGGAGAACAATACAATAAATCTCTGTATGTATGTGTTAAACATATAATCCAACGTTGTGTCAAAATTTCTCAAAGTGTACCAGACATTGGTGGATATTATGTGTCATGTCTCAGTCCACAGTGGTGGTTAAAATGAAGACCTTTAAGAATCTGTAGCATTTCAGAAGTATTTCTGTTTTTATCTAGCCTGCTAGGAACCTTGTGTTCATAGAGTTGTGGTACCTCAATGGTTAAGGTGTTGGATTACTGATTGGAAGGTTATGAGTTCAAGTCTCAGGGCCACCAATCTGGCACCCCTGAGTGAGGCCCTTAACCCTCAATTGCTCAGCTGTAAAGAAATGTAAATATGTAAAGAAGCAAACAAATGTTTCCACACAAATGTTTGTATCCTCAAAGTAAATGATGATATCAAACCCATTTTTGCTCTTGCTCTCTGAGATGCCCCAAGTGATTGTCCGTAAGTCTCTAAAATGTGAAAGTCTTATCTTCAGCCACTAAACGTTTGTGTAAGGTTATCAACAAAACACACGTCTAAAACACACCGAATTCCAGCAGAGTCCTTTTATATTAGACTTGCAGACATTTCCATCCGATTTCCATTCGGTCAATGCAACAGAAGGACAGTGTACTGGTAATGAGGGCATGATATGTTGTGTGAATAAAAACCAACAGAAGAAACATATGCATTGTTTGATGGTTAAAGTATTTATTGTAGCTTAGTGCACAATTCAAACTCTATGTTTGTTTCTTCTGCTTAACATTATTGTATCATTCCCATCATTCCCAAAAGTGATTGGGATTCGAAGTAAATGTGATTGGGATTTAGTGTAAATGTGATTGGGATTTGAACATGACCCTGTATATTTCTTTTTCTCTTTCTCTAGAAAAACTTCTCGTCCTCACTGTCGCCACACAAGAATCTGACGGCTTTCTGCGCTTCATGCAGTCCGCAAATTACTTCAAATATTCAGTAAAGGTAAGATGACTCACTGTGAGAAATGGGTAGTCAGTTACTCATTGCCAAATCTGTTTTTCCTAAACCAATGCCCTCAAGTTAGTCTGAATTCTTTGGAGCATTGTGTGATTTCAGAATGTCGGGATTTCAAATAATTTCACAGACGAACTAAAAGGAGTGAACAGGATCCGGAGCATCATGCACGTCAAAAATGTCTGGCTTCAAACGCTGCTTTGGATTTGAGAATGTTTTTTTTCTGTAATTAAAAAAATTTAAACAAATAAAAATCTGTAAAATGTTTCAGTAGTGAATCACGACCAGGTCGATCGAGGCTAGGTAGGTCTTGTGTTTTACTGCGGTGTTTCTTAACGTAGCGTGAAAATTGTGTTTGAAGACTGAGAGCTTGGATTCAGCTGGCTTTGCTTTGGTGTCTGGTCTGATTCCATAAATGGCAGCCTTTAAGCAAACGGCTCAGTCTTTGCTCTGGACCAAAGCACACGAGGATTTTTAATGCCAGGAAGAAATTTAGAAGATTGTTTAGATGAAGAAGAGATGAAATATCTCTTCATATCAGGTTGTCTGTAGCATTTATGCATTTAAATTCAAATTCTCGAGGAGGATATTTGAATTTAAAGATTAGACAAAAGAGCTAGTCTAGTCTAGATAGTTATTTTACCATAGAGCAAAATAGAGGAACAAACTAGATCTCAGGTCCATAAGTGTATGCTGGGCCATGTGGCAGTACAGTAGTTAAGGCCTACAGCTCAGAAGAGTGTGAGCTTGAACCCCGGGTCCACCAAGCTACCACTGCTGGGCCCCTAAGCAAGACCCTTAAGCCTCAGGTATGTAAATTGAGATTAATTGTGTGTCACTCTTGTTAAGGGCATCAGCCAAATACTGTAAATGGAAATGTTCTAAAGTTAATGTCATGGTTCTTCAGGAGCCTGCAAAACATTTGGTGTTTCGGTGTTTCTTTCTAAAAAGAACTAAATTGCAACAGAAGGGTAAATACTCTTTTTTTTTTTTACCTGAAAATGATTTAATAAATAAACTGTATTATCTAAGAATCAGGTATTTTCTGAACTCTGGGTTGAGGAGACCATCTGGAGTTTCTGAGTATGAATTCCAGGTAGAGCGAGCGTTTTATTATACGTATAGTATAGAAATGAGTTTATTCCAGTTTCACAAAATGCCAAGTGTGAATACTTATGAGAGACACCGTATTTATTATTAAACCATTATTTCAAAAATAGATTTTTGGTGTTATGGGTTGAATTCTGAATAAAGCGTTCAGATACGTGACATTAAATTATTCTTATTAATTATTATTATTTAGTTACATAGTTTTAATTTTTTTTTCCAACCCACTTAATATTCTTCTAAATGTAAAATGGCATTGTTGTGTAAAATAAATTTAAAAACACAGATCTAAATCACATCTGGTCTTTTCCAGGTGTTAGGGATGGGTGAGGAATGGAAAGGAGGAGACGTGGGACACTCTATTGGTGGAGGACAGAAGGTCAGACTGCTCAAGGAAGCAATGGAAGCTCTGGCTGTCCAAGAAGACCTGGTGATCCTTTTTGTGGACAGGTACGGAGTGATATAGGAGCAGAGACACGATGCTAATTTGAGACATTTTGGCTAGCTGTTGAAGTCCCCTCGAGACCTGAGATGTATATGTTAAACCATGTTTTTAATCTTTTTAATGGCTCTGGTTGCAGATATGTATGCTGACACAATCTTTCTGACCAATCAGATGAGTGTGCTGAATTTGTTAGCATTATGACTATAACAAGGCTCTCAAGTTTTGAAGACAGGCAAGCGTGACATCTCCACCCCCCACTCCGGAACAAAAAAAAAAAAAATTAAATAATGGGGGAGTTGTGATTGTTAAGGATCACTGACTGCAATTTAACCAACTACAAAGTATTTGTTTAATTTCCATTTATTAATTTGTGTGTGTGTGTGTGTGTGTGTGTGTGTGTGAGTGTTTATTGTAAGTGTTTGTTGCCCTTTTGGACTCCTTTATCATTTATCATTTATCCTTTATCATTTGCTCCCATTCAACAGTTCGGCTCAAGCCCAGACATTTTTAGGGTCATGACTGAAGACAATGTCCCGTCCAGAGACAAGCTGAGTTTTTGTTCAAACCGACCATCGAAAATACCCTCGCTATAGAATATTATTTTTTTTCATTGGTTGTTGCGTTAAATCTTACCCAGATAGTGCTATTTAATGATTGGCTATTGTGTAGCCTCTTTTTTTTTGATTAGCTGATAATTGTCAGGCTCGACTAAGAACTGAGACCCACTTGATTCCTGCTTGATTGGTTCCATAGAGACAGCGGTGCGGACTGATACATTTTGCGCGCTGCGGCATATTAAATATATGATAAATAGTTAAAATGTTTATCTCCGTGAGAAATACGATGTGTGGCGGGAGAGCGTTAGAAAAGACTGACATGAGTGATTGTCACTCTCAATGCGTGACACTTGACAGCCCTTCTATAATATGCTGTAGCTGAACCTTACTTGCTAATTTCATTCCCCATTAGTTACATGCAGAGTGTTTGTTTAAGCTAAATAACAGCTAGGTTATTAAAAGGAGAAAAAGACAAACCTAGGGTAAAAAACTTACTCAGGCTTTCACACTTCTAGCCAAGACTCACAATAGCCTTACTGTGGGCTCAAGTTCGAATCGCACCTTCTATAGGTTCTCATTAGAAACTGTGGGTCAGAAGAAGGTTAGGGACTTTTTTCACTTTTCACGTAGACCAGATGTTTCTCGCCTAGAGCTGGCAGTGGAATCATTTAGATCCTGTGCTATTTGATATGTTACTGTGATTGGGATTAATATGGAGCTAAATTGCTGCTGGCTAAGATTACGTAAAAAACTGGAAGAGAGATCCTGATACAAAGCATACACTATTTGACTTTTAGCAGGCAGCGCCAACAGCCTGCTGAGGGTCACGATATTCAATCAACTCTATTGAGAATATACATTTGTCCAATGACTAGCACTTATGCTATATTTACTTGCCCAGTCAGATTAAATAGTCTTTCATTTTACCATCCATTACTCACATTAAATTATGGCCTTTCTAGCATAATGAGTGTGTCTGGCTGGCTACAATAGACACTGACATTAATTATCATGATGCCAGTTTATAGAGAACCCCGTGTGTTTTCAGCTCTCTACATACCTACCTGCAACATGGGCTGTTTTCTGTTGCTTGAGATGGATCCATAAAAACACCTTTCCTCAATTCAGAGAAAGTCCTTATTATAAAAGGTTCTGTGGTTTGGAGACTGCTAATTATAAATGCACACGTCTGAATTCAGACTAAAATTTCAGGTTGCTTTATGGCTTCAGAGTTTAGAGGAAAGCTCATAATGACAGCCTTTATTCGAAGAATATCTGAGGCTTGAGTTTAAGCGCGGTATTCATAAAAATTATAGTGCTGAGAATTCACCTTCGCTTCAGCTGCTGATCTTAAAATGGTGAGGTGTCTAGTCTGTAATGCAGACCTGTCTGGTGGAGATGCATGTTGCGATACTGTGCCATGTTTTTCAAGCTCTATATGAACAAAGATATTTATAAATATTTTGCACGAGCATTCGCACAGGAACAGTGGAAAAACTTTGTGTAAACGTACACGATTTATTTACAAGACTAAAATAAAAAAAAAAGAAGAAGAAACAAATATTAATTCATTTAAATGAATGTAAAGTAAAATTGTTATTGTTATTTATTTTAGTAAAATAGATTTGAAGACATTTCATGCACTTAAATGAAAGCAATACAAAACAAATCAGTGAAGGCAAACAGACTAGCCATTTAATGAGAACAAAAGTAATGGCACCTTATGAAAGTAGAAGTTAGTGTTGGTCTATAGTAGCTAAAGCTCTAAAGCTCACCTTATATGGTTTTGTGGGTGTGGCTAAATGTAAACCAGCCATCAAGTACATTTTTTTATTTTATTTTATATTATATACTCTTGTAGACATTTGTCTACTTGGAGTATTTATTTCAAGCAGATGTCTAAGCTGTTGAGTTAAGGTCTTGCTCAAGGCTCTACCAGCAGCTAGGATGTGACCTCACATTCCTCTGGGTTATTATTGCAGAACCGTTGGACATTGGCATGAAGGAATTAGTGTTAAGTCTGTAATGATTTCAGACATGTCTCTGACCTGTTAGTTCCTCAGGAGCTCTTGGTCCAACTTTTTGTAGAAAGGACATTATTTACATTTACATTATTTCCTGTCCAGTGTGACCCAAATTAGGATGAGGTTCCCTTCTGAGTCTGGTCCTCTCAAGGTTTCTTCCTCATAGAATAGAATGGGGGCATAGAAGCCTTTATTATTGCCACATATACATTACAGCACAGTGGAATTCTTTTCTTCACATACCCCAACTGAGGAGGTTGGGGTCAGAGTGCAGGTTGTGGGTTGAGGGCCTTGCTCAAGGGCCCAGCAGTGGCAGCTTGGCTGTGATGGACCTTGAACCCCAATTCACAACCCAGAGCCTTAACCAGTTGAGCCACCACTGCCCCAATATCATCCCAGGGAGTTTTTCCTCACCACCATCACCTCAGGCTTGATCATTAGGGATAAATGTTAAAGATAAATACAAACTTAATTTTAAACTCTGTTTTTATACTTCTGTAAGCTGCTTTGAGACAATGTCAATTGCTAAAAGTGCTATACAAATGAATTGAATTGAATTGAAATAGATGTGAAAATCTGGACACAATTGGAGGTATGATGTGCAGTTTATGCTTATGTATGATTAGTTCTGATGTCAAGTGGTTCTTCAAATGTCAAGGTCTCCTTTAACTGTGAAAAAAATCTCAAATGTCTGTTACAAAAA